>NW_008794281.1:1973589-1988074 GCF_000699145.1 Aptenodytes forsteri
GTCCCCCCCGGTGTCCCCCCCCGGTCCCTCCCGGGGCGGCAACGGCACCTGCCCCTCGGAGGTGATGAGGAAGATGTCGTACTCCTCCCAGCAAAAGCCTAGGGGTGTTTTAAAGTACGATGGGCCGCAAAGTGTTCAAAATGTCATCTCGGCAAGCAAATAAAACCAGAAAACAACGTTACCCGAGGGAAAAAAAATGGTCCCCCAAGACAATACAAAAACGAGATGAAGGTAATTATTCAGTGGAAGAGAACAGAATGATCGAGGAAAGGCTGAATGAGCTGGTGGTACTTTCCCAGCCTGATGAAGAATTCCTCCGGGGGAGGAAGGTGACCCTGCAAAAAGGACCAGAATGTCCTTTGCATGTATGTGACTGTGATCGTAACGGACCTAAATTTCAGCAAGGAAGATGAAGTTAAACGTTAGGAAAAAGTGAAGCCGCCTGATAAATTTCCTGTAGAGAGAAGGAATTTCATTCAGCGGAGGTCTTCAAGGTCAGTAAGGGTATAGGTGCACATAGCATCACGAAAATTCGCAACTGGCCCGTGCCGACCAAGGAGAGAGGCTGGGACGCAACGCAGAGAAATCCAAGAGTAAAGAGTTGATGTGCGTGAGGTGTCCCGGCCAAACTGGGGCACCCCAAATGTGGTTTTACACGGGGCCCTTACACCCTTCAAATGATCATGTACAACCCGATGCTGGCATTCTCTTGGTTGTTCAGGGGTATCTTTTATCCTTCACGGACAGCTTTAAGCTTCCAAGAAGCAAAGTCCTTCTTTCCAGGGCTGGGCTGTCCTTTAGTTTGTTATACTTCAGCATGAACAATACCAAAGTCTCCAGTAAAATTCCGCTCTCTCATTACGTTACAGTGTATAATGTGAACTAATATATTAACAAAGTTAATGTGAACTGATATATATATATTAACAAAGTTAAAACACTTCCATACTATAAAGACTGGTTCCTATATAGTTAGGGAAGGGAATTTTCATAACAATAGTTCTATTGATCTTGCTTTCAGGGAGAGGAATGGATTGAAAGTCCTTTTTCCAAGTGGAAAAAAGAAAACCACCTCCAGCTTTCTATGGGGTAGAACATACTCCTAAGTGCAAAAGCAAGCTGTACGTTGTGTCTGACAGCAGCAGCTTTTGTATTTTGCCTTCTGTAATAGTTCAGATGGTCATTTCTCCTGTGTGCAGCCTGCAGCTTTCTAGCAGTGTCTGGCGCTGTCTGGTTTCTTGTGCGTCCCAGCTACAGCCCCAGCATTTCCCAGACAAGCATCAGTTCATCCATAGTACATGGAACAGAGAATAAGCCTTAATTTACAGGAGACTACAACATTAAAATGACTGGGAACAGGAAGGAAGAAACCCATCAGGCTTTAAAAGTGATTAGATTTCAAGATGCGGTTTTCATTTTAATCACTTTGATGTTTTCCTTGTGCAACACTGCAGGCTCTCTTTTCATTCGTTTTGGGTGCAAGCTAAACGATTATACTGCGTTGTGCGTGTTCTCATCCATGCCTTGACCATTTAGTCATATGAGAGCTGCTGCTGATGGGTACCTGAAGTTCTCTGGACGACATTAGCACCTCTGGAAACAGGAGTATGAGCGTGAAATGAACTACAGCACGGGGGGCTCGAATGCGGCGCAGAGCGCTCATGAGAATAAAGGCTGCTTCGGGAATCGTACAAATGGGGAAAAAAGCACCGTGTCGCACCCTCAAAACACTGTTGGGCTAGCTAGTGATTCAAAAATATTGTGCATTTTAATGAAACCCAAAGGAAACTTGGATCTTTAAAAAGCAACGGAAACTTTTAAGCCAGTATTCTCATTACTACACTCACCAATTAGTCCTCGTTATGCATCCAGCAGAGCACAAGGCAGACAGTCATGTTTGCACTATTTCTTGCTTCAGTCAATTTAGGTTTGCAGCGGTCTCCAAAACAAACGCCAGAGTGCATCTGACCACAGCCTCCAGCTACTGAACCTGTAACCTTCATGATTTTAGCCCCATCCTGCAGTATCTCCATAGCCTTGTTTGTCTTTCTCCAAACCTGCCCCAAAGTGGCATGTCTGAATAGGTGTCAGAAAGGAGGGAATGAATGTGCCACCAAAGTGCTGTAAGTGGCTGTTTTAAATTGAATCAAGCATCAAACCAACCCTGTGCAGTGAGGAACGGTGAAGTTACTATTCCTGAAGAGCAGTAGCGTGCCATGAGTAACTCAGCCAGACTCAGAACAGTGCTGGGATCTGAATCCCGGGAGCATCTAAGTCAATGCAAGGCTCCTAAGCACTTAAATAGAACCAACATTGAATCATCTGCAGACATTTTCATGTGCAGGAGGGCGGGTTCAGATGCAATAGTCCAAAACATTAAGTCCATCTATATTCAGGTAATTTTTCCTCCTCCTTCATTTCTGAGCAGAGATTTTTCTGCACTGTATCCGCAATAATGAAATTCTGCTAACAGCCGCTGTTATAGCACGGCCATCCTCATCCATAGCTAAACAAACATCCATAGCTAAACAAACATAGCTAAACAAACATTAGCTAAACAACAAAGCTAAAACCAAGGGCAGCAGAAGCAGAAGGTATATACAAAAAGACATCAATATAGGCAGCTTGCATTTAAAGAAAGAGAGGTCTCAGAGCAGAGCCTGCCGTGTAGTCTCTGCAGGAAGCAAGAATTATTGCTGGTTGACAGCCGGCTGACCATGAGCCGGCAGTGTGCCCAGGCGGCCAAGAAGGCCAAGGGCATCCTGGCCTGTATCATAAATAGTGTGGCCAGCAGGAGCAGGGAAGTGATCGTGCCCCTGTACTCGGCACTGGTGAGGCTGCACCTCCAATACTGTGGTCAGTTTTGGGCCCCTCACTACAAGAAGGACGTCGAGGTGCTGGATGGTGTCCAGAGAAGGGCAACGAGGCTGGTGAGGGGTCTGGAGAACAAGTCTGATGAGGAGCGGCTGAGGGAACTGGGGTTGTTCAGCCTGGAGAAAAGGAGGCTGAGGGGAGACCTCATCGCTCTCTACAACCACCTGAAAGGAGGTTGTAGCGAGGTGGGGGTTGGTCTCTTCTCCCAAGGAACAAGCGATAGGACGAGAGGAAACGGCCTCAAGTTGCGCCAGGGGAGGTTTAGATTGGACGTGAGGAAAAATTTCTTTACTGAAAGAGTGGTGAAACATTGGACCAGGCTGCCCAGGGAAGTGGTGGAGTCCCCATCCCTGGAGGTATTTAAAAGACGTGTAGATGAGGCGCTTAGGGACATGGTTTAGTGGGCCTGGTGGTGTTGGGTCGACGGTTGGACTCGATGATCTTAGAGGTCTTTTCCAACCTTAATGATTCTATGATTCTAATTACAGAATTTTCAGCTCTCATACATGGGGATGTTCGTATCAGTGTTGCCTGGGGGAACACTCTGTATTTAGGTCCCTGTTGCTTCATGTTTACACCTGTATCATCATCTTAATTGACTCTTCAGAATTAGTTTCTCATTTCAGAAAACTTTCTTTTCTGAAACTTTGCTCCAAACTTTTTTTTATTCATTCCACTTAAGTGAAAGAAACCAAAAGCATTTTTAAGCTTTCACTTTTCTAGGCTCCAGAACAGTTTTTCCTATGCTATAAGTTGTCATACTGTAATAATCAATGCAGCATGTAAACACATAAAGATAATATCATCTGCAGGTCTTTATTTTATCCCAATGTATAAATTATGCTTGGAAAGATGGGAGTGGAAATGACAAGCTACTTCTTTTGGGGATCCCACGGCCAAATTAGCTGTTCTCTTCTCCCTCTCTAAAATGCAGAATGCTGTTATCACCGTCCTGTTAGTGCAATATTAACATTGTGTTATCGAGTCAGAAAGCACAGTGTACTAGTTTCTGCCCAAACACATGCAGGCATCTTACAGATAACGCTGGCTTGGATGTTTAGGCCTAGCTTGCAGCCTAACTTCCCTGTTACGATGCCAACCCTAGGACTGACTGTATTTATCAGCGAGATGCAAGCCCCTCGGAGACACACAGAGATTCAGACACATTAAACTCTCTTCCAGCTGGAGGAACACCGCTGTTATTAAATGCATTTAATATTTATATAACAGCAGGGTCCAGATGTCCCAGTTAGCGCAATAGCGAGTTACTTAATGTGCAGCTCTCTGTTGCGACTACTTTATTATTTTTGCAATTCCTCCTCCTTTTTACAAAATAAAAGCTCCTCGCTGGTCAGCCTCCTCATTCCTCTCACTCCAACAAGCAGTGGGAGGAAATTGCTTGCTCTGCCTATCAGTTTTTTCCCATGCATCTGCTTCTTTTCACAATTTCCTGCATCCTGAAATAGCACGGAGACATCCCACCTCATCTTTGATGAGCGATGGTAAAACTAGAGAAGGACTTCAGACAGGATAAAGCAAAATCCCTACCAACCAGGTATACCAGCCCCACCTTCCCACCAGTACTATGGGGCTTCCATGCTCTCCATGCCCAAGTTCAAGTCAAAGGACAGCTGGTCACCACCACGCAGAAGGCAGAAAGTAGGAGGTGGGATTGAAGGAGGAATTAATGGCAAAGACAAAGAATGAATTTCTGCACACACCGCTTGCTGCTACTGCAGCTTCCATTTGCTGGCTCCTTCATATGCTGATAGGGAGAAATAACTCCTTTGTGAACTTGTGCCCCAGAAAAGGGACTAGTGGTTATGAGAGCAATGAATATTAAGAAGTAGATGCAGGGAAGAATACTCTTTGATGGTTAGATGGCCACTAGTATATAAATGATGTGTACAGGCAAAAAAAGCGGGCTGAAAGGTAAACAGCTGAGGATGACGTTTCAGTCATGGCACTAATTCAGAGCAAACCATTTAGATAATTACAAAACAAAGCCAAAAAACCCCCAGACAATAGTGGCAGGTTACCCAGCACTCACTGCAGAGAGCAATAGGCACATTTTGCACAGCAGTTCACCCTGAATATATTTTGCATTATCCTGTATCTTACAGGACACAGCTAAACCGCACAAAATGCCTGGCACCTGCCCTTCCCGGTGAGGATGGCCTAAACTTAGGAATCCCTGGAGTTCCAAGCCCCGTTTTGTGACACCCACCCTAAAGACTGGGAATAACCCCAGGCACCAGTAGATGCTGGGGGCTGACCAGCTGGAAAGCAGCTTTGCAGAAGGGGACTTGAGGGTCCCGGTGGACACCAAGTTGAACATGAGCCAGCAACGTGCCCTTACTGCAAAGAAGGCAAATGATATCCTGGGCTGCGTTAGGCAAAGCATTGCCAGCAGGTCAGGGGAGGTGACCCTTCCCCTTTGCTCAGCACTGGTGAGGCCACACCTGGGGTACTGTGTCCAGTTCTGGGCTCCCCAGTACAAGAGAGACATGGACATACTGGAGAGAGTACAGCAAAGGGCTACCAAGATGATGAAGGGACGGGAGCATCTCCTATGAGGAAAGGCTGCGAGAGCTGGGGCTGTTCAGCCTGGAGAAGAAGAGAAGGTTCAGGGAGGACCTTATCGATGTATATAAATACCTGAAGGGAGGGTGCAAAGAGGACGGAGCCAGGCTCTTTTCAGTGGTGCCCAGCGACAGGACCAGAGGCCACGGGCACACACTGAAACACGGGAGGTTCCCTCTGAACATCAGGAAACACTTTTTCACTGTGAGGGTGACCGAGCACTGGCACAGGAGTGCCTCCACCAGAGAGGTGGTGGAGCCTCCATCCTTGGGGATATTCAAAAGCCGTCTGGACGCGGTCCTGGACAATTGGCTTTAGGTGGCCCTGCTTGAGCAGGGGGGTTGGACCAGATACCTCCAGAGGTCCCTCCCAGCCTCAGCCATTCTGTTATTCTGTGGCTGCCCACCAGCCCTTCAGTTCCTTGTAATTAGCCGTTACAACCAGAAGAGAGCTAAATTCCAGTCCATCCAATAACAGTGCCATAATTAGATATAAATAAGAGTCAAGAAATTATCATACACATTAACCCTACTGTTACATAGAGTGAAAAAATCATTGACTTAAGAATAGGGACGTATGTAAAAGTGAACAGTCCCAAGACTTGTGCCAAGGCTACACACACAGATGACCAATTACTGCTACAGAAAATTTTGTAACAACCTAATGAGGGTTGCTTGCTCTGTAGCTCAGAGCAAAGATGGAGCTGTCTTTAAAGTGTATGCAAACCTAAAGCAAAACCAATTATTTGCACTGATGCGATACTTGTATGCAGAATTGATCACTGGCACCCCGTACTACATTGTCTGACTATCAGTAAATGGAATTGTATTTGAGCGAAGGTTTTGATGGCTCTGGTTACCCACCTTTGAGGGCTGGCCATCAAATCTGGCCGTAATGCAGCAGCAGTGGGAGAAGTGCCAACGTTCAAGCAGCAGTCACTGTTCAGCAACTCCTTCTGCAGGAGAGAGCTCACCAGCCAGACCACGCAGGCTTAGAAGACGCAAATATATATCAAAACGTGAAACCCTGCATCACCATTTAACTTGTAAACGGCATGAGATGAGAATCAGCCTATGTAACTAATCTACCTTTCCCAGGAGAGGGACAAAAGGGATACTTTCCACTTGAAATCTAGTAATTTTTTTAAAAGTTGTTTGCTATCGTAGCAAATTCTCTCACTTTGCTACATGCATTCTCACCACAAGAATTAAACAATGTTCCTGTTGATCTTTATAGAAGAAGTGGCCTTCTAGAGCGCAAAACACAAGGACTCGTTGCTCAAGCTGCTTCTAGAAGAGAAAGGAAGGAGTAATATGATAGATTAGACAAGAAAGCATTCAAGGCTATCAAAAAACAAATATTAAAAATGATTGTTTGAACTATTCTCAGACAGACAAAATACAGAGCTTCTTTTTGCCCTTATAAAAAAAAAAAAGAGTATTTTACATTTGCAGACCATACGGCAATCAAACAGGTTTAGAAATGCCAACCATCAAAAGAGAGACACTGACAATATAGCAGAGCAAAAATGCTGCAACCAAGATGGTTTAAGCGTACGGGATCTATCAGCTTGTCTAACACAAGACACCTTCTCTGCTACAAACCTTCCCCCAACTGTATGTTGAGTCAGTGCTTTAATACCACTTTTTCATCTAAAATGAGCAAGAGCTTGACAAATGGTGGTGCATCAGTGGAAAAAGTCACCGTGCAGAAATTACTGGCTTTTAAGTGTCTGCTTTTGCTAATCAGATGGGAAATAAAAAGATGGAAGGACAAGAGTGGGAAATCAAGGGCTGTTTTCTTCTTTCTAGTGCAACATCAAATCACCATTTCTAGTACCTGTTGGATTCAGAATGCACATCAAAAGGTTCAAAGTATAATTAGCCTGTGAGAGAGGAGGAAAATACTGTTTTCCAGTTGTCTGGCTTCACAAATACCAACTAAAATGCTTTCTATTCAACTTAGCCACACACTTCAAGCCAACAGTTTCTATTAAGATCATTTACAACTTGGGGAGTATCACATGTAACCGTTTTCCCTCCTGAGACAGGCATTAGAAGTTAGTTAAACTAAGAACTAAGGGGGGGGGGGGGGGGGGGGGGGGGGGAGGCACGGAGAGGGAGGAGAGGGGAAAACAACCCAATACTTCCACAAAGAAATCTAGTGAGTATAGTATAGGAGGAGAAGAAACAACCAATACTTCCACAAAGAAATCTAGTGAGTATGTAGGAGAATAAAAACATGCACTAGTGGAAAACTGCAGACAGGATTGCTCCGAGAGCAATCACAGTAAGCACGTTACATGCCATGCTTCAGCTGTTAAAGCAGTCATGCAGGGAGAACTCTTTTTTCCCCAAATCATGGCATGTTCGTATCTCTGATGAGACAATTGTCGAGTAGAAGAGATTGAAGGACCACATATTCTACTGCTTCGCCCCCAGTGCCACACCACTGTTAGTTCATTTAGAGAAAGAGCACTAACTCTCCTCATTTCCAAGCACAGAATGGTTTGGGTGGGAAGGGACCTCTAAAGGTCATCTAGTCCAACCCCCCTGCCATGGGCAGGGACATCTTCAACTAGATCAGGGTGCTCAGAGCCCCGTCCAACCTGACCTTGAATGTTTCCAGGGATGGGGCATCCACCACCTCTCTGGGCAACCTGTGCCAGTGCTTCACCACCCTCATCGTAAAACAGTTCTTCCTTGCATCTAGTCTGCATTTACCATCTTTTAGTTTAAAACCATTACCCCTTGTCCTATCAAACAGCTCCCCAAAGCAAATAACCACTCTGCCAAAACTAACTGACTAGACGTAGCACCCATCTCCAGAGAAGAAGTGAGAGAAGTCTACTTGCGACATGTTGAGAGCCTCTGGGTGGGAAGCGTAGATGCATCTCACACGGAAACGACTAGAGTTACATCCAGCTGTAAATACCGCGCCGATAAATAACCACACTCTCCACATTTTCGACATTTTTATTAATCAAAGACAGGACGACTTCCATATTTCGAGTGATCAGAGAGATCCCAGAACGCTTTCATAGCTAAGATAAGCTTAACCAAAAGATACATTGCAGAATACTTCATGGATTTGGAGTAACACCCTTGTAATGACTGGGTGAACTGGTGTCACCGGCACCCTGCATAGCACAAGCGAGGGTCCTCAGAAATAGAATACGCCATTGGCAATGGACCACGACTCTTGCAGGGACACGCCAAGAGCTCCAGAAGAGGAAAAGGAGAATTTGACATTGTACCTGACTGCGAGGGTCCCCAAGTACCGGAGAGGTATCAAAGGTCTGTCTCCACCACTGAGGCAGAGCAATGTACAGAGTATTTCAGCTTCAGACCTCTTATACATACAAACCGAGCGGGTTTTACTCATGCTATATAAATACATGTATATTTTGTATTGGCATTTATAGAGTTGCATAAAAGGCAAAATATAAAGTTCTGCGAGGTTTTGTTTAATACTCTTAGGTAGAAGCTTGAAGGGTTAAGTTTACATGTCACTGTTCCCAACAAAAAACCAAAAGCTAACTATGCCGGAAAATAAACTAGATGTGCCATTTCAATTCCTTAGCATTCCATAAACAATTTTCAGTATACCAATAAATACTCAGTGCAAAGCACATGCTTAGTTGAAATCCTAGACATGGATAAAGTATAAGGAAAAAAAAAAAGTTAGCACGTGTTGTCTGCATGCTCACAGAAATATAAAAAGAGGGAAAAGTGTTTCTCACTTATAGCATTATTTTGGTTTTGGTTTAAGAAATGTAGATGCTTTCTCCCAAAATAACAGTGCCTACAAGGTTATATTATTCGTTTGTATAAAGAAAAATAAAATGTTACAGTGATGGGAACAGCCTACATCGCTTGAAACTAAGTATTTCCATACTCCTTATGAAGACTGCAGCGAGTTTATACTCACGATCCAACACTTCTCGTGTTGAGGGCAAATCCACTGCTTGGGGTATGACAAGGTAGCATCCAAAAAAAAAAAAACCACCCCAAACACAAAAAAACAGAAATCCCAACCAAAATTAATTGCAATTTATGGGACGGTGAGAAACGCGTGTTTTCCAGCATAAAACCTATAGTATCCTTTTCCTTTCACATCACCCACTGAAGTTTGCCCAGGTTCTCCACAAAGATAATGCCACTTCACAACAAGTTATTTTCCCCACGAATACGGCAGGCCAAAATACCCGAATTCCCTATAACTGATAACAATATACGTCTCCTTCCCATGAATGGCAACAGTGATTTAACAGATGGAGCCTTAGGAAACAGAATTTATAAGTAAAAGGTAATGTTTCAGCCCACAGTTAGGAACTGAAAATGCGAGAAGTACAATTCAGAAAAGAGTTAATGATTTTGTATAATTTCAGCTTGAAAGTACGGCATACAAATCAGGATTATTACAGCACCATCCATAACATGGTCATTACAGAGGCAATACTGAAGGCTGCTTTGTTAACCCCAGTAATCGCGCTCTCATTGCACAAGTCGTGTTGGCAGCAAAAGAATTCAAAATTATCCAACTGGAAGAATTCGGCAATATCATTCACACTGCACTGGGATGCCTTCCAGCAGGAGGAAGTTCTCAATTTACCTAAAAAAAAAAAAAAATTAAAAATTAAAACAGATTAAGAGACTATTGAAAGTAGTATATCATTTTTGGTATGGAGAGAGAATCACTGCCTAGACTGCCACGCACTTGCTTTTTTAGCTTCTTTTCAAGTGTTTAGAGGTTTCCAAATTTGCCTTCACTAGGAATTTAGTAGTGCGAATAGCGATAGCAAGCCATGGTCCTGCCTCCACAGCACTCTCCTGTAGCTCCCAGCCATAGGTTAAGAAAGATTTCAAGCTCAAGCTAACCAGTGCTTCCAATTCAGTCCAAATGACCCACTGGGAGATACAGGGTAGAGCTGGAGCGGTACCTGCTCTGAGGCTCCTGGCAGAGAAAGACAGCGCATCACCATCTAGCTCAACTTGCTTTGCTCTTGCATTGTCCTACAGCACGGGCGTTCTCCCCCCACGAAGCTCAGTCATTCCAGTAACTCAAGCTAGTTTTTGTGCTGAAGACAAGTCCCGTTGGATCTGACCGGCTTCATTTCCAGAAGCAACATGCAGAAGACAGAACTTGAAGAGCAGAAGAGTCCTCCCCTTTTCTCGCTCATTCCCCTGGACTCCAGAGATCAAACAACTTGTCTTCCATCTTCCCCAGCTTGACACCTCAAGTACTTGACTCCTGACTCTGACAAAGGACAACCGCCGTAGGCTGCATGCTAGAAAGCCTACAGTTTGTGCTCATGAAGGTTTAGGCTCAAGGGAAATAGCAAAAGAGAAAATTCCTTAGGATGCAAGCAGCATAGCTGGTCCAACGGCGTTAGCAGCTTTCCTTCCTCCATGCCAAGTCGTGAGCTTTAGCAGGGACCATCCCAAGGAACAGAGCAGTCCCGTCCCATCCCGTCCTGGTTCCCGCTGTCCAAAGCCAGCCCAACAGTCTTTCTAGGGCAGAGGGAACCAGCTAGGAAAGCAGGAGATGATTTCAGTTGACTCAGTACTTTTGCTTTTCCAATGAAACTCCTGTCACTCATAGTAAAAGGGTTACTTAAATGTTATTTAACAACTAGAACAGTAACTCTGTGCCCTGAATATCCTTGACCATCCCTCCTGAGATGCAGGTGACTTCACCCTCAGGATAAGATAATTTACTTTAATAGTGTCAATTCATAAACGACTAAGTCTTCATCTGCAGGTTTATTTTGCGGGTTACACATGCTTGATCTGTTTTTAAAGTGTAACAAATTCAGGGCAAAGGTTTTGTATCTCAAAGTCATTGCTGTCTCCTATTTTTTTCCAGCTCCCTTAGGTGGTAGGTTTTTTTGTTGGGTGTTTTTTTTTAAATCTGGATATACAGATATCTGTGTATATGCTTGTACAAGTATAAATCAGCTATCTAAATCATCATTATCAGTTGCTTGGAAGTCAAAATACATCAATTTACTCTAAGTATGACCTTCCAAAGTATTCACAACCTTCTCTTGATTGAGGCTAAGAAATGCATGCTGAGGCCAGGTTAGAAGTGTACAGGCAACGAAAACTGATACAACCGTGTTTATTTTAGGTCTGTAGGACAGCATACATACCAAATTTCATCTGCAAGCAAGTATCTTCAGTTGCTAAGCAAGTGCTATTGGTCTTGCACAAGGAAGGGCTGTTCTCACAGTGGTAACACCTTAGGGTATAACCTAAGACGACAGAGGTTTATCTTTACTGAATAATAAAGTACTGAAACAGTAGCAGCATTAAAAAGGAAAAAAAGAAGAATTACTACCTGCATCTAACTGTCCCAAAACGTATGCCTGGTTATTACACTCAAGCTAAAATTTGTCAGTGTCCACACTGAGACTGGCAATTTTGAAAGGAAGATTTTGAAGCATGGACTTAACATCATTTTTAAAAACACTCACCTTTACATCCCTGCAGCATAATACATTAAATGTTTGCATCTTTCACCTACTCTTAGAGATTGCCGTTTCCAAAAGGACAGACAAGAAGAGACACTTTTAGCAGAATTTTATTCTATCCCTTTTTTATTTCACCTCATTTCTCTCTCGTTCTATACACCTAGTTTCCAATTTACACAACAGGAATCCGATCTTCTAGCAGCAAAACACAACAGACTGTTGCCATATTAAGCAGCACCATATTCTGCCCCCAATTCCCTCTTCTGACCAAAGACAATCAGCAACAGAAAGTAAGCCCTACTTCAACGGTTACTGCCATTCCCCAAAGTGGTATTAAATAATGCAGGCCTTTTTTGTTATTTTGCCTTCTCCAATATTTTTTCCGTTATTTCCTCAGCCCCTGTCATGACATTGCATCAGGAAAGCACGTCCCCTGTACTCACCACAACTACAAAAAGCAACCAGAACAATGCAGGCGGTTAACAGTATGCAGTTCATCTTGATCATGCTTCTTACCTAATTTGAAGGCATAAACAGATGTTACATGTTTATTCTATTTAAAAGCTACATGAAACTAGCAAAATACAGGGCGAGGAATCGAGGTTTCAAGACTTGATTCGGTATGGAACTGAAGGCATCGGCCAGGAAAACCAGTGAAAGAGAAGAGAGAAAAGTAACTTTGCACTTTCTGAGAGAGGATTTTTATTCTGAGAACAGGATTTTTATTCTGAGAACTGAGGTTTGAGCCCCGACAGGCTGTAGATGGGTCTCCTTTCTCCCCTCTACACTATTCAACAGGTCTCCCTATTTCTTACAGCTACAAATGCACCTCACAAAAAGAGAGGCCATTTAGGTCTCGAAAGCTTTTTCTTTAACAGCAATTCCCCAATAACCCTGGAGCCAGACTGTGCTCCTTTCTTCCCTCTCATGGGCTTGCAAGAGATTTGTCTGCACTAAGGGGGCTTTTGCCCCTCCTCTCCCAAATTTTCTCCTTCTCACTGAGGTACTGACACATGCAATAACCCACCACGTGACTGCAGTGATGGCTCGAGTCCTCCACGATTACTGTAATCCCCAAGTGAGATAGGAAGGGTCAGGATTTTTTTTTAACGTAGGCAACTCCAAAACAGGCTTTATTAGATAGACTTCTGCACGCCGAGTCTGAACTACAAACAATAATATCTACTACTAAAAAATCTCTGCTATTGCAGAGAGTAGGCTATTGAGATTGGGTATCAAGCAGACATGGAGGGGAGAGAGGGACCATACTTGTGCTAGGAGGGCACGGTTCCATGTTTGTCTTCAAAGCCCAAGTGGGACTGAAAGCCTCAAAGAATTAAAGGCATCCAGATAACAAGTTTCACTTACGATAAGACTGCAGTGAAACAGTCACATTGCTGCTCTTGACCCTCTTAATAATGCTTGAAGCATATTTCTATATGCAGCTAACAGTCCAGCGTGGCAGACCATAATCATGTTGGGATGGAGTTTTTTCCACCCAGAAGACTGACTGTGGACTTGAAAAGACGGTTTCGTAGTAAAACGATGCTGAAATCCTTCTCAACCTTAAGTCCAGTTAATTTTTCTACTGACAAGAAAAAAAACATCACCACCCAACAAAAAAAAAACCAAAACCACACTCACTTTTTTTCCTGTCTGTATGACCTACTGTTGAGCAGGGAAACTAAGGAAAAAAAAAAACCATAATGAGCAGGATGAGATGATTTTCTGGGGTAAACAACTTTGTGAGAAGCTTTTCAAGACCAGAGGCTCATCCCACAGTGACGTGAATCTGCAGGAGCGCTGTTAGTCTGGTGGTTAAAGCAAGAGCCATTCTGGACAGCAACAAGAATCTCCCTGGGAACCTTCCAGGAGCCCTCAGTCACCCAACGGTGTCAGCAGAGTAAAACAGTTTTGCCTTTTAGCAAAACCAAGTCATGACCAGAATAAATATAAGGCAGATTAATAAAAATCATCTTAGCCAGCCTGATAGCTTTGACAGTAGTAGTTCAACCAATCCATTTTTGTGAAAACGAGTAATTTTTTCTGTACTCCTGAATGACAAAGAGATGAGACAACAAGAAAATTTTAGCTTAAAAAAAAAAAAAATTATATAGACAGCAATTCACAACATGGCTTAAAAGAAACAAAGCGGAAAACACTTCCTAAACTGAATTTTCTAAAATGCTGTTTTAACTCAAACATCAGACCAATCTCAGTTAACAAGAAACTGCAATTGCAATAGGAAGAAAGGCTTATTGCCTTGGTTGTGAAACAGTAGAATTTCTCTGCAGTCCCACCTGGGAGAGCACACGTACAAGGCGAGGCTGCTACTTTCGTCATAACCTCAGAGCAGAAAGAGGCAAGAAGAGGGTAACTAGGACCACGAGCCCCGTTCCCGCGGGGACTGGGGCACTTGAGCAGCCGCTCAGGGTTGCGCCGCTTCCTTCGCCGAGGCATCCTGCAGCCAGCATCCACCCGGCAGATGCAGCCTGGCTCCCTCCCATCTTTTTTTGAGTCAGCTGCGGCACGCCCCAGGCAGTACCCGCACCA
>NW_008794281.1:1988621-2000546 GCF_000699145.1 Aptenodytes forsteri
AGGGTGCCGCAGGAGGGTGAGCGATCCTCGGCTGCGCGACGTTTGAACGGGCCGCGAAGACTTTTACGAACGCACCTCTCCTGGGCGCAGCCGTCCACGCCGCGGGTGGACGCGTGTAACGCTGCGCAGCACCAGCTCGAATGGTTGTTCACGAAAGGAGAGATTCTTCCCGCCCTTCGTTAACGCTTAATTTCTATCCCAGCAGCTAAACCTGCACCTTGTGCCCGCCGCGCTGCCCTCCCGCACGCAGGAACTGGGTTTTCAAAAGGTGGGTGGGGGAGAGCTGTGGCCCCCAGCTCCTTTGGTGGCCAGGGCAATGGAGTAAGAAAATGGGAGTAGCTGGACCGCAATCCAACGCTCGTCGCCCTCAAACGCTTTCTTCCTAAAGCACGGCGCGGCCGTGGCTGTCATGCATCCCCACGTGCGGTTAAATGGTATGAATTAATAGCTAGGACTAAGGAAAATTATGAAGAGTTTTAGAACACACAAAGGGAAACAACCAGGAACGGAAAGCGGCAGTTTCCTCCACGGGTAGCTAAATATAGGTCTAAACATTCACAACCTAGGAAAACACTGAAGGAGAACAACAGAAATGTAGTTGAGGACACCAAAAGCGGTTTCTGTTAAATTAAGAGATTTAGATCAATGTTAGTTAGGGGAAAAAAAAAAAAAGTGAGTGCTGACTTGAGTACAATATGGAACACCTGTAACCACCGTTTGTATTTAAAAAGCTATTCTGGGTTTATTTTTGTTACTACGGCATGACCACCAATTCATTTGTTAAACCTAAAGTAAACCCTAAACCACTCGGAACTTACATCAGCTTCTGCTGCTGTGTTACAGTAGTTAAGATGGTTATCAGCCAGCTCAGCGTATGATCTTACAAATGTCTTTAAGATTTTACCTCTGTTTAAGCCGTAAATAAAAGCAAAGGGATGCAAGAGTAAGATGCTTGGGGGTTATTGTAGGCAACTTATTAAAGGAGAATCCACTCAATTAAGACTCGATATAAAAAAATGCCTTAATTTATTAATTCGCTTAGAAAAGTTTGCAATGAGGAACTGGGAACAAGGCGCTTAACTTCAGCCATAGCTGAACATTTACCTGTTTTCCCTTCCTGAAATCTGGGAACAGTTCCTCACACAGAAGGTAGACTTACCTGTATTGTCACAGGTAAGTGGCATTTCCAACTTGGCCTGAATTTTCCACTTTACATTCTTCACATAGATGATGAGAAATTACTTTAAACAATGACGGGGAAAATCCAGCACTGGAATAACTTACACAGCAACTTCCCGCCCCCCCACCGGCTGGCACACCACTTGTTTTTCTCTCCCGTGGTGCAGTCACAGCAAGGAAATCGTGGCCAAAGTTTCCCTCCGTTAGACCATCCAGTCAGCAAAAGCCCACAAAAATGCTGAAGGAATCCTACAGCGCAATTATAAAGAGACTGTCAGCATAGGCCTTTTCCACGGACAAAAAAAGGACTAGACCAGTTATATATTTGCGTTGGATGTGCTAGGTTTTTAACCATATGCTGAATTCACAGGTGTTCAACAAGGCTTGTTTTACCTTGACGGGAGAAGGTCTTAAACCAAGCATCAATATCAAACAGTCAGGATCCGAGTCGGGAGAAGCTGACAGAACTTCAGGCTGAACCCGAAGGATGGTGGCCAAAGGGAAGGACGTACGTATGTTATAATCTGTGTGTGCGTATTGCACAGGCTAACAACCACAGGAGGCATTTAGCAGTTGGGTGCACGGTATCGGCAGTTAGCAGTACACCTACCCAACACCTGCTTGCTGAATCAGGCAGAGCGCTGGTGAAGCGCTGTCTTCTGAAGCGGGACCTCGAGTCAGTTCTCCCCCGTTTTCTCAGCGAAGATTTCCACAGTCCAGCAGCGCCGGCAAACGTAGCCGATGCCTTGTTTTCTTCAATGGACTCGGCCCCTTCACTTTTCGTACCAATCTGGCATAAGCTTCAGAGTTTTGGGTGGGGTGAGGAGAACCACTGGCATAAGCCCTACTTCAAATGCACATAATGAAGAGTTACAACGCTTGCAGCAACGCTGCATCTGGTAACTTTAGGCAATACGCCACGTGCTAAAATAGCTGCCCGAAGCAAAGGAATAACCTTTTCCCCCGTTACAAATACATACGCATTTGGTACACACATACACCAGCGGCGACATGTCATTGCCCCTACCTGGTTTCCTTCTCACTTCGTACAGGCACAGTTCGCAGGAGTGCCGTGACCACCCGTTGTGCTTGGATCAGAGGCCTCAAACCCTCACATCACAGCGCTCCGAAGTTGACAGAATAGCATTGTCCTGTACCGTGGCTTCTTCTACAGTAGGCAATAATTATAGTTCCTCTTTAACAACCCAAGGGAGAACCGCTCCCTGAGAAGCATAAAATCACCAGGAGTTGGCAGTGTTTCTGTGGAGCCTTATGACCTTCAGCTGGTATCACTTAACTAGAACATACAGACCCTGGTAAAGTACCAAGCAAGCCTCCGACCACGAGTGTTATCTGTCCTTAAAAACACACAACAGACTTACAGCACTGGAGTAAGTTCTAGTTCCACTAAATCCTTTTTTCACTGATACTTTTAAGAGATGATGAAATTTCTGTGAAGAAAAAGCATTACACCACAAACATCACATTTTCCCCTCACAGTTAACACCGAGGAATCCTCAAAATGGAAATGTTTTTAAACCACTCCAGCAATTCACACTGCTGTTCAGACTTCTGTGAGGGACAACGCATTGTTTTGCTTCTCTAGATGTTTCACCTGAACGACTGTTGTAGGGATCATACTCAGTATTTGTTTTTCTGCCTTGTACCACTGCGGAAGATCCAGATGCTGCGTGGCACTTGAGAAAGATGAGCACACGGAGAATCTAATACTATGACTTGTAAAAAAAACCCCAGGCTTTCTGTATGAGCAGTAACTAGTCAATAATGGAAACATTCAGTTTCCACAATATACTGGTTTTCCTCACAGGAGCTACTAATTCTGGATGTCAAAAAGCAGAACTGACTACAGCGATGCTAGTCACACAATTATTGCTCAAATCTTGACAAGAGTCCCACGTAGCACTTCAGAGCAGAGGCAGTTAAGTTGTTTATTCATGACAATGGAAACAAAATAAAAGTGATAAAGCAAAACCAGATACTTCTTTAAATATAGTTTCTAGTCATCTGGTGTTCTGTCAGGCTCCCTTTTTTTTTTTTCCTTTTCTATTTTTATTCAGGCGTAGTTACAAAAATCCACAGAGGATTTAGGGAAACATGATACTTCAACATAAATTTGTCACCTATGACAAAGTCTGAACGGCAAACATCATATGAAGAAAAAACTCAAAATGTATTTACAAATTCATACTTTGTAGTCATTGAGAAACTTCGTGGTTACTGAGTGGCAGATTATGCACATACACTACATTCCAAAAGGCATTATCCAATCAGTCACTTAGCATAAAATTAAGCTGAAAAACAGATTGTCTAAAAATAAGGCCAGTTTCATTCCTCATTTATGCATTTGATGATCAGAATTTTCTCGTACCTCTATGTTAATTAAAAAAAAAAAAAGAGTATAAGAGCACCTGATCTCACCCAAATGGGATACGCAGACCAAACTGCAAGTTTCATTCTTAGCGGGAGTTATCGAGAGTAGAAACTCATGAGAAAGGACAATAGTATACACCTTTTTTGCCATCTTGTCTATGACTAATTTTAAATGCTTGTATAAAAACAAATCCCCACACCATATTTGCAATATCATCATAAATAGGCAATAGTTTAAAAGTGTAAGATACGATTACCTCGGACTATCAAGCTGTTTAGCACTTTGGAAAAAAGTGAACAAACCCCAAAAACCTTTCTCTTCCTCTCCCTCCCTTCCCCTGCCCCCCCACGCCCCCTCCCCACTTCCAAACCAGGGCTGGGCAAAAAAAAAGTTATACTCTGATGAATATTAGAACTGGCACCAACATTCATGCTAGTTGCCCTGATGTGCAACAAAGTTCATTTACAATAGTCAGAAATATTCTTATGCACTAGCCCCAAAGAGTTCAGCTTCTGAAAACAGTTTATTTTGTTCTGAAAAAAATCCCATCAGGTATGACGCGGGCAGCGTCCAGAAGGTGCAGGAATGTCCAACACTCTACGTCGATCTTCATATTCATCAGTGTCTGTGGAATCTTCGTCTTCATCCACTGCATATTCATTATGATTTGTTTCCTAATACAAAACACATCCGTATTTAATTAGAATCTTCAATTCCAGCTAGTTATAAGAAAGCACTAACAACTGCCTAGAAAAATCTCGTCTGCATTATTGCATCAATTAGCTGAAGTAGACATTGTGCTCTGTGTCCTAAAACCAGCTCCTTATAAAGTTTAATTTGCCATAGAGATCATTTTGCCGAACTACTTGACCGTTAACTCAGTAAATATCCATTAGCCTTCATTATTTCATATGTACAACTACGTAAAGCCACAATTCAGTATCTTAGCTGTACCAATTTTCTTGGCGGCTTACGTTGTCTTTTAATAGAAGTAGTTTAAAAACAAAGGGTCATTACTACCTTCAAAACAGAGGTAGAGCAAAAGAGAAAAGCAAATTATTTTTACAGTCAACCGAATGGAAGGCGGTTACAAGTGCCACAAATGTGAGCAAGAGTTAAGAGATGCCATTTTCTGTTAGAAGCACGACATCTGCTGGCACTTACTGTTAGAGCTACTGGTAATCAGAGTCTCAAGTCCCTTGAAAAACATGAGAAAGTGTCCAAGCAGATGTCTACCCCCAAGGAAAGATTCGACGCTCACACAAAAACGTTCAAGTTCTCTCCGAATTAGTCACTAAGTAAGGGCTATGCTAGTGATAAAATAAATAAAGCATTCTTCTCGAAATGTGCCAAAGTAAAGGGAGAGATTACATAGTTCACCCGCAATCTCCAAACTAAAACTTCATTATAATTAACAGGAAGCTAAATATCTTACTGATTTGTGAAGTCATTAAGTGACTTTATGGAACGCACGGTCAGTGAGGACTAATGAACATCAGACAGACTGCTATCATTTTTAAGTTGTCATTAACTGACACTTTTCTTGTTGAAGAAAGTAGATACACTATTATGGCTAAAACAGACGACAGTGTGGTCATACCAAGACAGAATATTTAAAAGAACTATGAAATCCAAACAGCTAACGCCATGCCATGTTTCTAGGCACAAATTAAGAAATGAGATAGCTCCTTAAAGCAAAACAAGCAAACAAAACTCAACATTGCTGTAGTCGGCGTAATCAGATATACCTCCGAAATACGCCCTGAACAGACATGAATCAGGTTGGACGGGGCTCTGAGCAACCTGATCTAGCTGAAGCTGTCCCTGCCCATGGCAGGGGGGTTGGACTAGATGACCTTTAGAGGTCCCTTCCAGCCCAAACTATTCTATGATTCTATACATACACGTGTATTTCTCTGCATCCCGAGGGGCAGTTGTGTTCAGACACAGGACAACAGAATGGTCACGTTCTACCTCTGTTGGGAACCCACAGGGCCCCTGATCTCACCGATACAACCAGGTTTGACCTTGATACCAGACAGAGGTGAGGACTTGAGGAGGAAGACCCACAGCCATGTACGGCGTCCTAGGAAAGCTAGGGCCGAGGGTCTTGAATTAAACTGGTAGCATTACATGTCAAAGCAATGAGGATACACGGCTTTACCAATGTACAAACTGCCTACAAAGATTACTACAGTTGCTAGACTTAGTCTTAATTGGACCATGTGTTGTATGGAGTTACCAGTCTGAATACTGTTCAGTACTGTAATTTTTGCACCAGCAGTGTTTTCTTATCAATAAGCATTCCAGAAGCTGAAAAGAATTCATATAATGGGAAATTGCCAAAGTCCCAGACTGAGTGATACTTTTAGACTTTTTTTTTTTGAGAAATGGTTCTGAAAAAGAATGATTTTCAAGAAAAGAATGAAAACTGAGAAGTGACATGGCACTGGAGTTTAAACACACAGTTACACTGTCCTATTAAAATTAATCCAAGTGTTCTCTGAAAACAGGAGGTCGGAGAAAACAACCAACTAGGATAAGCACAAGTGCATCTCCGCTTACCATTCGTGCAGTAGACACCTTGAATGTTGGACACACCATATGAAATCTGGGAATTGTGACGTTAAAGAATTTGTCCTTGTAGTAGAGGCAATGGAAGGTGTAATACCCCTCCATATATCCAGATGTTGTGGAAAATGTAGTACAGCTGGTATATTCATAGACTCTCCCTGGACTGATAATTGGAAACTCCCCTGTTGGTAAAATATTAGATGACAATAGTAAGGACTGAAGTAGAACTACAATTTAGCAGTTTGCTAAAGCACTTGCACTCCACAACATATTCAGGCAGATCATTTTATATTCCAGTGGATGCATAAATGAGTCTCAGCAACTACTGATGTTAAAAAACTGTCTGAAGAGCGTTTAACTATCAACTTGCAAAACAACTGTAAAGACAAACCAGATGGGTACACATCTCTTTCTTTCAAGCAACAAAATGATTTTCATACAAACCATACAACTACTACCCTCTGTCACCATGATGAACGGCTAATAATATAACTTTCATAACATCTACATTAAATACAGAACTACTCTATTGGGTTCGTAAAAGCAATCTTTTACTTACCAACTACTCCAGGACCCTGAACTTCTTCTACATCGCCCTTGGCATTTGTTATTCTCCAGTATCGACTGTCCAGCTGACAAGCCTTCTCAGGAAGAGCATCTTTGGACATTTCAATTCTAGAAGCCAAACAACATACTTAATCGTTACGTATCTACTTTCATACATTTTAGGAAATGCTTTAGTATCCTTGGGATCTCTCTCAAAGTAGACTGGGCAGAAAAACCCCACTAAGTTAAAGTATACTGAATCAGTTGTCAGGATCCAGCTCCGTGCCTCTGCTTCACTATCTGTTGTTATTTACCCCTTTCTAAATCACAAGAGTCACTCCTAACTTCTTTCCCCCACCCATCACTGTACTTTACCAATTACCAACTTGACTGGCACTTTGCGTACCTGACCAGGTAACAATTTAGTTGGGTTTGGGGTTTTTTTTATTAAAAAGCACAGCATGTTGTGCACATCCTATTCATTTCAGTATGCTTTTGAACGCTGTGCATAAATTTGCAACAACTGATGCTTTGAACATCACATAGGTCTGTCCTGTTGTAAGAGTTAATTCAGTTGTTATTTTTACCTGATTCTGTAAGTGAAGAAATAATGCGGTGGATGCACAGAACTGAGTTCAGGTAGAAAAGATGTGGACACAGAAACAGTAATATCTCCTGTGGTAGCAACACATTCTTTATCATGCACATACCTACGGAAAGGAAAACATTAACTCTGCAAATAGCTCTGTACATTACGTGTTTAGCTTTCTGTATGGAAAGTGATTAGTTAATAACTAATAAGAGCACTGTGGTGCTAGGTTTAAAGTAATTCTTGTCATTTGGCAGTTAAAGGATGTATGCAGTGTCTTCACGACGTATACCTCCCCATCACCTAAACTCACACAGCTATGGATCATTTTGTACCTCCATTAATGCTTGTATTAAGCTGGGTGTTTAATTTGATCTGAAGTCAATCAAGACACACTTGTTTAATAAGGATGTGTTATTAAGCTATTTAAAAAAAAAAAAACTAGCAACTCCTACAGAAAATTAATTTACAGATCAGGAACTTGGTTCTATAGCATCCCAGTTTGACAGAATTAAGGTTCTTGCTTATTATTTAGAAGAAATTAAAAGCGCATGAAGATTCAAACACCAGAACAAGTTCTGTTTATTTACATATTCAACAGTGTGATTTTAGAGACCAGTTTGCTGAAACAATTGCTTTTTTAGCAACTCAGAACAGTCCTGCAGCAGCAGCACGCTCATGGCAAACAATAAATATTATGCTGTTAGCTAAGCTTCAGATCAGTTATAATGCAAAATTCTGGTCCTGTTAATACAAAGTTACAGACTCTGAAGCTTCTGGTAAAAAAAAAAAAGTTTCTTTAAGAATTCTGTTTTACAGCAAGCTTCAGATCAGTTATAATGCAAAATTCTGGTCCTGTTAATACAAAGTTACAGACTCTGAAGCTTCTGGTAAAAAAAAAAAAGTTTCTTTAAGCATTCTGTTTTACAGCTTTATCTTCAATAAGTTTCACATGCTTTCTCCTCTCTCCACCATCAGCTTTTGTATCAGATACCCATAACTATTTGGAAAGAGGTCAGCATTCTAAAAGAAGCATCAAAACCTTGCAGTGAGGTTATAAATCCCAGTCACAATACCTGAAAATCTGGTCTCTGATGATAGGATAACCACCAGTTACAACTTTGTTTACATAGGATGTAAACCATTCCAAGTAAGATGTACCTAGATGCCAAAGAAGAAAAGTATTCATAAGGACAGGCAAATTTACCACTAAGCACATTACATTAAATACTTCAAGGAAACAGTTTAAAGCTTTGAATATTTTTATAATAAACTCTCAGGCTTACTTAGATGAGTCAGTCCATATTCCAGCCCATTCTACCAACAAGGATCATTGGAGAAACGAACCAAGAGCTAAGAGTTAAGAGTGCATACTCCAGAAATGACACAGCAAACAAAGAATCTCTTAGCTAAGTATTTCACATTATAATCATGGTCTTCAAATGCTGGTGTCTGTCATCATCTGGTTGCTGCTCATGACTCTTCTGCTATGACTGGGAAAGATGACAAGTATAGTGGCCTATACTACTTGTAGAGCTATTTCCAACTATTCTACCGACAAGAGGCATGCAAGCCCGCTGGTGGATTTATGGACTTAGTTTTGATATGCATGTTTCCATATGAATAGAGTTTCTAAGAAACATGCTAGCAAGTTGCAGAATTTCCCTCTCCTTAAAAACGGGGATAAGTCATAGACATACTCCGCACTCCTGCTACAAACCCAGAAGACTAAGGCTGTATGTCATTCCAAAGAACCTCGGATTTTCGTACACTTAGACCCATTGTCTGAGAACAGCTTTTCATACACCTACAGCCATTATTTAGGAACAGCTTGATTTCGAAGCAGACAGTCAAGCTGTCACATTTAACTCTCAAAGAAGAGAGTTTCATACAAGACAGAGCGGCTCTCCATAAAAGAATTTCTCGGCCACAAATCTTCCAAGCATTGCAACATAGAGTTCAATAGAAAAGTACAGAGTTCTTCAACTATTTGTCAATATTACTGATACAAAACTGGATTTAAGCTGAAATACGAAGAAATCATTATCCTCACCTTCACTGACATGTTATCAGGTACTACCACTCCTGTTAGATTAAGTGTACTTACCACTCCTTCCTTTGAGCAAGAGCTATGTGTACTGTCCTCTGATCTTTTGGAAGTCTAAGGAACTCCAAGTTTATTATCCTCCTTTCTACCACTAATCCACAAAATGCAAACCTTGTATAAAATAACTCCGAATGGAGAAAGTGAACCAATTTACCCTGCCGCGTTCAAAATTACAAGATAAATGCTGTATATGAAACTTCCCCTCCACTCTGCGATAAGCCAAGATTAACCCTTTCAGCCAAGTGGAATACATTTAAATATGATGTCAGATCACCTCACCATCGACTCAATTCCATAAAAGCAGCAACCTTGAGCAGCAATACAAATTCACCACAGAGTAGCTGTAAAGTATTACATCATCCTCAGGTGGAGAGAAGCAAGTAACCAAACTCTTGAGCTTTTGCTGTATCTTTCCTACGATGGTTCTAAAGCACACAATGCGTTCTGCAATGACCTTTGTAAAACAGGTAACAGATTGACTACTTCACACTAAAATCAGTTCATACAATCAATCAGTACATAGCAAGGTTTCCTAAAATTAGCGTGGCTAAGAGTTTGACTACCTTCAACCCAAACCAGCAATGGTATAGCACTACCTAATGTGGTTTCTCACTGTAATATTAATACGTATTTCCTAAGAAATGTGCAAGGCTAAACTTTAATATTCATGTTGGTGCCATTTATTACACACCTGCTTTCCCACTGAAGTGAAAGGAATTAATTTAGACATAGCCACAATTACCAGATTCCAGTGGATTAACAAAAAGAAACAATCAAAACACTATTCCAGTCAATGTACATGTCAGACAGATGATCGCAACAGATTACTACATAACCAAACAACAATTACGCAGTTTTCCCCTTCCCTCCTTTACCCTTTGAACAAAGCAATTGGGCAAATAAAAAACAGAAAGGTGTTCTTCTGCAGCTACATTTATAGTTAATTAGATATCATTAAGGGACACAAAATATTTTCAACTTCTAACATGGTTTCAAAAACTACTGGGGGGAAAAAAAAAAATCTTTCTGTCCACTTGGGTGTTGTATTTAATAACTGCTTACATCACCCCTGTGATGGCGACGCTAAAGGTTTTGCTCATCTTGTTAGACAGGCTAGTACACTGAATGATTTGTATACAAGACACACAGAAGGACAAGCTTTAATAGTGAAAACTCGCATCTCATTTCAAGTAACCGCTGATGTTTAAAGTAGGTTGGAGTCTTACATGTAGCACAGAAAATTTAGAACGCTTGCTTTGTTCAAGTCGTACTGACATGCATTTTCTAAACAGTGCAATTAGAAGATTTTGCAGCATGTTTTATCTAAAGTGTTACCTGTAATGAACATATCAATAGCAGATGGATTGCGAGCCATTTGGTCCTAAAAGGGAAAGAAGGTTATGGATATATTAGAAGGAGAGCATTAGACTTTCAAAGTTAAAATTCAACACCTGAAATATAACATAGGGAACACTTTCCCTATATTCACTAAACCTAAAATCTGGCTGCTTAATACATCGTTATACTCCCAGTCAGATATTCAAATATCTAAAACACATGCCTGTCCCCATGAGTGCTCACGTGACCACTGAGTATACAGCTTGAACATTCCACTAAGGCTCATGCATATAAAATCAGATTTAATGACTCATTCAAGAAACAAGGCCCCTCAAAATATTGCCTTAGAATAGAAGCACAGAACAGCTGAGGTTGGAAGAGACCTCTGGAGACGATCAGTCCAATCCCGCTGCTTGAGGCAGGGTTAGCTAGAGCAGGTTGCCCAGAATGATGTCTTGTCCAAGGACAAAGACTACACAACCTCTCTGGGTAACCTGTTCCAGTGTTCAATCACACTCACAGTAAAAACATTTTTGTCTACATCCAGATCAAGTTTCCTGTGTTTCAATTTGTGCCCATTGCCTCTTCTTCTGTCATTGGGCAGGCATCACTGAGAAGAGTCTAGCTCTGGACTTCTTTATGCCCTGCTATCAGATATTTATAAATATCAGTAAGATTCCCCTGAGCCTTCTCTTCTCCAGGCTAAACAATCCCAGCTCCTGCACTACGACGTTCTCCCCTGAAACAAGCAGGGCTGTCCACAGATGAACCAAAATATAAGTGTGTAAGTAACCTTCCCAGTTCCCAAGCATCATCCAGAAGGTTTAAAAACTCGGCATAATACAAAGGGGGATCTCAACATCCTTCAAGTGATCCATTATCATGGCATTCCCTAGAAATCTCATTGCTACATGCTTTGAAAACAAACCGCCAGGAACTTCACAGCAGGATGAGTCATAGAACGGTTTGGGTTGGAAGGGACCCTAAAGATCATCCAGTTCCAACCCCCCTGCCATGGGCAGGGACACCTTCCACTGGACCAGGTTGCTCAGAGCCCTGGTCCAACCTGACCTTGACTGTTTCCAGGGATGGGGCATCCACAACTTCTCTGGGCAACCTGTTCCAGTGCCTCCCCACCCTCACAGGGAAGAATTTCTTCCTTGTATCTGATCTGAATCTCCTCGCTTCTAGTTTAAAGCC
>NW_008794281.1:2000812-2013582 GCF_000699145.1 Aptenodytes forsteri
CCCCCCCCCCCCCCTTTTTTTTTTTTTTTTTTTTTTACAAGAAACACCCTTTACTCGCCCTTTCTTTTTTTTGGGGGGGGGCGGGGGGGGGGAGTCATCAGGACATGGGGAAGGAGAGAGAGCACGCGCTAAAATCATTAGGTATAATATCCTTAAGCTTCACTAGCAACAATATGCCTATCTTAAAATACTACAGCGATAAGAATTATGTAAAATACTCAAATATTTATGTTCTACAAAGGAGCTGTTGAAGAGGAATTTGTTCTCTCGCTGGAGAGTAAGGTTTGCTTACAAACCAGGGGGTATCATTTATTGTACTACGTTTACATTTAACCTATCTTGGGGAGGAGATATATACAGATGCTGATCTTCCATAATGCAGAAGCTTTTCTTCCTTACAGAAACAGGGACAAGAGTATATACCTGCCATAGTTTGAACAAATTAAATGAATACCTTCCAATAAGGATGTGTGTTGCCCACCATCATGATCCTACAGAAATTGCTATGGCCATTAACAACTTCATGTGAATTTCTTTCCCTTACTAACCATTCCACTTGTGGGCTTTGATGAAAACCAGATGGCAACTCAGGGGCAAGTAACAAACTAATATGATCTCTCAATATTCACCGTATGCTATGTAAAATATTTCAGGTATCTGATAACATGCAAAGGGACACCATCAATCATTAGAAAAGTACATTCATGAGTATAAACATATCTTCCTTACTGGACATTGATAGAAGATCTCGTATTTATTTCGTCCCTCCACACTCTCCAGGGCCATGTATTGACTCAGGCCAGTATGAATGCAAAAAGTAAGAGGAAGGCATTGTTTCAGACCTAGCCTCTGCTGAAAACCTCCAGCCGCTGTGTCGATATCCAACAAGTCCTCAGAGCGGTAGTGGTTCGACAGTGCCATGCTTCCCATCAAACTTAACAGACAACAACAAAAAAAGGAAAGATAAACAGAAGATATGACTCACAATGCAAAGAAAGCTTTAAATCTTTTCTAAGCATTAATTCTATCAATGCTCTAGCTGCATATTAGGCTTAGACGAAGTCCAAGTCTAATATCCAGGTGCTGAACTAGGTTATTAGTTCACAACATCAACCATCACAAAGGGAGGCTCGATGGCTCTAAGATAAACACTTCCTTGTATGTTCTGTGCATCCCAAAGCACCGTTTTAAATTGTGTTGGTGATTCTCATCATGTCTGCAACTACTTCAAAGAAGCCGTTCACAGGTGATGCAGCTTCCTATAGTAGCATGATCTAATAATAACCAGTGCTCGTATCTCAAGTTTTGTGCGAGTTCATTTCAATACTATCAAAGCATCCGTGTTTTTTCAATTACAATACCAAGCTGCTATAGTAACAGTCATTGATCAAAACTACAGTGAGCAAGGTGCTCTATATGCTTTGGAGAAAAGCTTGAGAAGTAAACGAGGAAAATGACTATTGAGTCAGAGAGATTATAATCTCAGTATAAAAACTAAGGCATACAGACACAAGTAAACAGACATACAAGGAAAGAATGAGACAATATTCATCAGCATGACACGGCAAGACCATCAACTGCCTTTCGAATTTTTTCCTCTAGCTTTTTGTAAGCATCACAGCAAAGGATAGGATTTTTTTATTTGTTTGTTTTTGACAATAAGGAAGTGACACTGAAGACAGTAAAAGAAGCCTCTCTATAGATAAGAAAAGAATATATAAAGTTAACATTGATATGAATGTTGGGCTAGCTGAGAGCTAGGGTGAAAATAAAAAAAGCAAGCAACCCACACTCAATGTAATAAAGGGGCAGACAATGGAAGAATGATAAAAAGGGGTAACATGATCAAAGTAACCAACTACAAGGGCACACACTACAGCAGCGCACTTAGCAATAAGAATACACAAACCTGTAATGCACACCTCCCCACCCATACTCCCTTCTAATTTGCCTTTCACTGATGTTCTCAGATGTAAACTCTTGCAGATGCTAAGCTTTTACCGGTGTTATGAAAGCAGTGACTCAGGCACAAGCTGCCACATGTCGGCATGATCTAAGCTGCTCCCATCCTGGGCAACAGGTTCCATTCCTTGTTTTCCTTACGTAGTCTTGCTTGGAATTAGCATGTTCTGCAGTTTAAAAAGTGATGCTAACATCCAAACACAGAAACCTGAAGGATCTAACAATGACAACTAGTCCCGAATCTTCTCCATTTCTGACCTAACATGCCAAAAACTTGCTGGACAGACTTCCACTACCTACACCTTATCTCTCCAATATTCATCTCCCACAAGAAAGCAAGCCTGTCCCCAAAAGTAAGACCACATCTTCCACTCGCAGTGTGGCAGTCTTTCTTGCTCCAGGGTCCCACATGTCAGACCTAACTCATCCCCCAGTCAGTGCTCCAGCAACAAGGTTTGTCAACCTGCGTGTAAGGCTCAGGCCCTCGCTTTGAGGGCACAGCAGTGGACCACAGCCCACTGGCAGTTGCTCAAGCTGAAAGGCATGCCCGAAGGCGTATGTCTGCTCCTACAGCCCCATCCTACAGGCTCATCATCACAGTAGAGGCTTTGTGGGAGTGAAATAGTAGTAGGAAGAGCAGGAAGCGCACAAGCTGCAGAGCTCCGTTTGAAGCCTACAGAACTAGGGCAGCTATCTCCTCTCTAAAAAAAGTCTCTCCTGGAAAAGAAACAGAACTAGAAGTCATCCTTATGGTTGCATAAAACCATTTCCCATATTCCTTCTGCACATACAACTCTAGAATTGGAGGAAGCTGCACCTTCTTTATTAGTGAAGGTTTTGGTAGAGCAACATGAATGCATTGCCCCTTACAGACACTGCAATGATTTGCCCTAGCTTTCCATCTTTTGCTAATGTTTGCGGCACTTCACCAAGTGTAAAAGGAGATTTTAATTGCTGAAACTGCATAAAATTGTAAAATCTTCTACTAAGAAAACTTAATTTGCAGAACTGACATTTTGATTCTACTTAAAAGGACTACCTGGTTTGAAAGTTATTCCCTAATCATTTTAAAGATAAAACTTATTAAATAACGAAACCTGTAGAGTCCAAGAGGCTAATTTACTTATGTAATACAAAGCAAAACTTCAGAGGAGCAACTTGCAGTGGTGTGATTAAAAGTTTAACAGTTGGAAGTTTTAGTTATTACAAAAAAAAAGTTCTCACTATGAAAAAGGACTGAAGCATAAGAGTAATTTGAGCAATTAGAAATCTACACTGTTTTCAATTACTTCTAGAATTTACTATCTTCTAGTCTCAGAAGTGTCACTTCAAGCGGTTGCTCAGTTACAATACATTTAAATGCTTCATCTATCCTGTTCAGCAGACATTTTATCTTTTTAATAAATAAACTGTCCAAGAAATACAAAAGGAATTAATAACTTGGTATGTAGTTTTCGCTTCTTACCCAGGAACAACTAGCTTCTGTCCATTATGAATACGAAATGAACATCGATAGTCATCAGGGAGTTTGCAACCTATTTGTGCTTCCACAGCATCTAGATCTTCCTCCCGCACACTCTCTGTGTACAAAAAGAAACAGAGTATTAAGTGGCAGTTTTGGAGGGGGAAACGATTACTGCTTCTCCTACAAAACTCTCAAATTTAATGCTGCTTCACTACTCTGCCCCCAAGTGCCCAGTGTGCTGTTCCTGACAAAGGTGAGTATTAGAATTTGTGTTAAGACCTCTCCTATAAAATTTTATTTCACATCATTTCATCAGAGCTGCATGGCTAGAAATAAGGCAAAAACTAGCTACGTTCTAGACATAACAGCATGTTTTCAACTGCCAAAGAGAATTTCAAGTAGCCCCAGCAACTTTAGCATTATGGATTTTTTTTATGTTATCACAAAAGGAATATATATTTCAAAGTATTTTATATACCACTTATAATTCAGAGAAAGTGAACTAACAGACATACAAAAAGCAAGACAAATTCAGTCCAATTTCGCGACGCAGCTGTCTACTAGCATGGTCTCAGGAATCTTCCACTGATTAAATTCATGCTAGTCGCCAGAATCACTAAAAATCAAGTATTTCAAATACAAAGCATGGAATGTGTAAGTGCCTTGATCAAACGAACATGGACTCAAGTCAGTATTTGGTGACTTTATTGTATGCTAGGTGGCACACAATGAATACTACATGAATTTGAAAGGAAGTTGATTACATTAACTGATTACTTAATACAGCACCAAACTCCATCCAACGAAATCTCAACAGGCCTGACTTAAGCAGAAAGTATTCATAAAGTGCAATGAACCTTTTCCCCACAATATTGTCATTAGCTGACTGTGTCCCAGTTAAAACTTTTAGGCAATATTGATTTTACTCTTTCATCATTCTAAGGGTTGCTTCTTTCAGTTTCCAGTCCAATCAGTAACAAAGAAATGGTGCCTGCAGCCACCATTCGCCTGGAATTTGAAGCAATAAATGGGTTGTAACAAGGGTATTTTCGTATCATCATCAACGGAAGGGGGTGGGGAATAACTACCCTTACACCGCTACACACACACTTCAGGAGGTTTCCGCACCCTCACTTCTACCAAAGACCAACTGGGTGGCCTGTGTTATCTCTTCCAATCAAGGCAGTTTGGGTGATTATTTTTTTTTTTAAACTATTTTCATATTCATTATCAGTTTCATTTATGTGGCATAATTTAACAATTCATTGAAACAAAATCTTGTACAAATGGTATTAAAAAGGTGTAAGTTAAGGAAGAGCTCCTGCTAAAACCTGCCATCACTACACAAGTGTGGAAATTGATAATTTTAAATTTATTTTTGTCTTTCTGTATACAGAGAGAAGCTTCATTGCACCAAATTTTGATTTTGAAAGTAAAACTGTGGTAAAATCTCTTCATTTCAACACCTCCAACACAGATACTTTCCATTTTATTAACAAAGTATTTGACTGACAATTCAGTGGTTCTGTATACCTGAGTGCAGTCTGTGTTTTTGATAGAGCAGCATGAAAGTTACGGAAATGAAGGCATGGATATCTACATCCAAGTACTATAGCCTGTGTTACACAAGAGTTCAGGCTACATATAACCCTTTTGGCCTTTTCCTAAAAAGGCATTCCTTCACTAACACTCAGAAGAGAACTAAAAATTTTTTAAAGAAAACAGGAAGTATTAAGTTCTAACCACGTTCTGTTATTCACAAATACTTAGCAAAACTTAAGAATCCAGCACTATCCAGCAAGCCAAGAAACATGCAAGGTTTACGTAGGAAAGAGACCATTGTCTATACATTTCTCTTAATTTCACAGATCACGTTAAATCAAACACCTTGGTCCAAGAGTCAATTTCATACAGAAGACTGAAGTACAGTTGAAAATGCAAGAGCTACTTTGTCTCTATTCCAGAAAAGCCCAAACTTGCTGTATGTCTTGCTGTGGAAGATTTACGAACCGCAACACTGGAAGTACTTCAAGTATTAAAACACAAACTTAATTTGAAAACAGAATCTTGGGGGGGGGAAGGAAAAATTCTTTTTCAGCCACTAATTTACCTTCATTAGAGGAACAGAGTAAGACCTACAGAAGAGAAAAAAATTACTTCCTTTTTGTTTAGCTTTAGTTTAAAATGCCTGTTTTCATGTGAAAGTGTTTTAATTAGGTCTTAAGAAAATCTCACAAACAAAATCACACCAACAGGCCCCAGGTCCTTGAAGTAATGGGATTATTAAACTAAAAAATAATAATAAACAAACAGTAGAAATCAGTCATAGCAACCAAAGACAAAAGCAGTGAAAGTGTATTCATTTCCTGATTATCCAGAGATAAAGAAGATAGACTAGTCACTAGAAAAAAAAAAAAAAAAAATCTTGATTTCTTCTCTGAAAAGAAATCTTCAGAGAATCTATGGATCACTAGTAACTGGGCAAGGACTATACATGTGGTCTGATTTACTTATTTACTGGAGGGGAAGGGAAAGGACATCTACTTTGACTTCCAGGGCTCCAGTAACTGAGGCACACACCTAGGACCAAAGCAGTATGAAACTTTATAACAGACCACGTTGCGTCAGCCAGCCTACTAGAGAAAGCAGGTATTACACCGTACCTTTCAAAGAACCAATCATCCGAGGACACCGCTGTCCTAAGTATTTCTCTAGGTCATCCCAGGCTTTTTTCAAGGTAGCGTAGTATCGGATGTATCTTCCTAGGTCAGAGTAGGTACTGATGAAGATGGCTTTCCAGCTCTGATTTCGTTGACTTTTTTCCCCTCTAAGTGGACATGAAGAAAAAAAGTTCAAATACCAGCCTAGAAAGCTTGAGTTCTAAAACCAAGAAGTTAATATTTGTTATTCGGGAGAAACAGTATGCATAGTATTAAGCCAGGAACACTTTGAGCCACGTGAAGCTACACAAACTCAATTAATTCCGGCACCTATTCAACAGTAAATGGGTACCTTAGTACCAGGGGAAAATTTAGAAACGGTGTTCCTTTAAACAGAGTGCTGTCTATTATTAAATCTTAGAACTGGTAAACAGCTAACTAAGATCACATTTCACACATACACAGAGAAGACCTTCAAAAGAAAACAACCCACATTTTTTGATCTACTGCATTAGTCACAAACTCCTTTATTTACCCAATAAGAAGGATTAAGGAGTAAACCAGAGAGTTAATTGAGAACTCTGTGCGCTGATCTGGAAAGTCAGTTTCTTAAGGAATTAGCGCATATCCAGTTCTCCTCACAGGCACAACAGCAGCCTATGGGAAGACAGGCTGCCAAAAAAGTGCTGACTAACATCTGACAAAGGATGCTTGCCTCCAAATTGTAGCAGGCCTTGCATCTTTGTGCTAGGATATATTCCAAGTCCTCAAACTCCAATCAGCACGCTGAATCTAAAAGATTTAGTACAGCTTCGTACACCTAAATAAAAATGTAACAATTGAGAAGTCTTGACAACACCTTTAAGATCTCTTTAGCGCTAAGAAGGACAGAAGAACCTTACTTCTTGAAGAAGAGTTGAGGGGAAAAAAAGTAGATTAAGTTTAACCTGGGAAGTTAGATAAACTAACATCAAACCAAAGAGGTAAAAGAAAAAACCCAAAATGAATTATGTTGCAGCAGGTAAAAGAGGTTTCAGCACATTTTCACCCTCTAAATGTTATTTGTAGAAATTAACTACAGCCTTCATTACTCAGTTTTTCTTGGCTATGGAGAAGCCAGCATCTCAGAAACCAACCGCAGAGCCAGTTCTCCTTAGTAAAGCCCTATAACCCCCTCATCTTCCCCCATACACACACCAAGTTCCTCCTCCAAAGCATCAGGTACTCAGTTTGAACTTCGCATTTCCTTACCTTCTCTCCCTGCCCCCCACCGGATTTTCCTTTCTAGTTCGGATTCTAGTAAGAATATCGCTTAGGATTTTTACGCAGAAAATCTCAAGGCAAAATTTTACAAGTTGTGTCACATCTTCATAAGCCGCATATAATTAGAATATGCACAGTATGTTTACCTTCGTGGATTCAACTTTCCTTGCTGTTAATTTTTCATACAGTCCATATGATATAGATGACAAACTACAAGTTTGGAAACGTTTTCCTAAATTACCTCCCCCACCCACTTATGCATAATATCTTAACTCCTTATCACTAGCTGTTCTGCCATCTTAGGCTATTCGTGTAATACAAGGACCATCTGAGTAACAGAAAAATATATGGAACTGATCACTGAAGTCGTAGTTAATACTCCTCACAATTTACAATCTAAAAAGAAAGATACTGTCTAGAGAACAGGACACAAAGAGGGGATAAGCAGTAACAAAACTGGTTGCTAATTTACTTCAGTCAACCCCACTAGCTTTCTCAGCTCTTGAGAAAAGCATGCTTTTTTAGCAGATGTGGATGGATACCTTTACAGTTAGCTTCCACTTAACAGACATCCTGAGTTTAATGCAAGCAAGCAGAACAGAAAGTGAGCTTTTTAAAAAATAAGGCACCACCACCTCAAAAACCACATATGTAAAACTTTTTACACAGCCCAATGTGACTTCCCCGGGAAAACGATGTCCTGGAAAGCACTTCCAAACACATGAAAGACAAGAAGGTGACCAGGAGCAGTCAGCATAGACTTACGAAATAATGCTTGACCAACCTGATAGCTTTCTACAATGACGTGATTCACTTGATGGATGAGGGGAGAGCAGCAGAGGTTGTTTACCTCAAATTTAGTGAAGCCTTCGACACTGTCTCTGTTAATATCGTCACAGAGAAGCTGACAAAGTACGTGTTTGATAAATAGATAGTGAGATGGACCGAAAATTGGCTGAACGACCAGGCCCAAAGGGTGATCAATTGGAGGCATGTCACTTGTGGTGTACCTCACAGCTCAATACTGGGGCCAATACTATTTAATATCTTCATTAATGACCTGGATGATGGGACAGAGCACACGCTCAGCAAGTTTGCAGATGCTACAAAATTGTGAGGAGTGGTTGATGCAGCAGATGGTTGGGCAGCCATTCAGAGAGACCTCAACAGGCAGAGGAGAATCTCCTGTTCAACAAGGGGAAATGCAAAGTCCTGCACCTGGGGAGGAATAACCCCAAACACCAGTATACACGGGGAGCCGACCAGCTGGAAAGCAGCTCTGCCAAGAAGAACCTGGGGGTTTTGGTAGACACCAAGCTGATGATGAGCCAGCAACGCATCCTCGCAGCAAAAGAGACCAATTGTATCCTAGGCCACAATAGGAAGTGTTGCCAGCAGGTCAAGGGAGGTGATCCTTCCTCTCTAGTCAGCACCGGTGAGGCCACATCTGGAGTACTGTGTCCAGTTCTGGGCTTCCCATTGCAAGAAAGATATGGGCATACTGGAACAAGTCCAGTGCAGGGCCTCAAAGACGATTACGGGACTAGAGCATCTTCCACGTGAAGAGAGGCTGAGAGAGCTGGAACTCTTCTGCCTGGGGAAGGCTCAGGGGGATCTTATCAATGTGTACAATTACCTGATGGGAAGGAGTAAAGATGGAGCCAGACTCTTCTCAGCACTGCCCACTGATAGGACACTGGACACGGTCCTGGACAACCTCTCTAAGTGACCCTGCATGAGCAGGGAGTTGGACTACAGGATCTCAAAAGGTCCCTTCCAACCTCAACTATTCTGTGATTCCAGCCACGGCTACCCTTGACACAACCATCCAGTTGTACCCGTCATCATTACAGCACTCAGAGTATCACTTTCCTCTGTAGAATATTTGGTGTCTGATAAGGTCAAGCTGCAGCTTCTCCTTCAGCCTAGGCATTAACAGGGCACCTCTTCTCTACCCATCCAGGCATTAACAGGCACCTCTTCCCTCCTCATCCATAAAACTTTTCAACATTTGTACATTCATGAAACTTTTTTAGGAAATCAACGTTTTTGATATCTCTAACCTTTCATTGGTTTGAAGCTGGTGAATACCAATTCAGTCTTAGAGTTACCAGAAGTAATATGGACATAAACAGACAGCACAATAACATAAGCCTCATTTTCATAGGAAAAAAGCTTAAAACAACCACACTTACTCTGAAATAAGCCAGTATTTCTTGCAGTGTCTTTTCCACAACGGATCATGGCTTGATAGCTGGTTTAATCTTCGACTTAAATAGCAGCAACTATAAACATAAAATCATTAAATTTGATTGCAAAAGAATAGTAAAATAAACAGGGATAAATACCGACAGTATATTACACATTGCATTCTCATGAAATAAATACAGAGTTTGAAAGTTAGTTAGCTGTCCTTTTTAGAGTTGTGCTTACAATGGTTAAAAGTCTTCATTATAGCTGTGTAAGTCACAAACTACTTTTCTACACACTTCGAGAACTGTCAGCAATTAAGTAATTTTGTAAAGCAGGTCATCCTGTAGACCTACGCCATCGTAAACATTGTCTGAAAGATTCCGGGCGTGACTCCTCTCCACCAGCGGTAAGCATTCCAGTAGCACAGGCAAGTTATTATGATTTAAATCACCTTCTTATCTGGATTGTCAGTCTCTACCTTATCTTTTCCACTGTTGTCTTACTACTGAAAGCTCAAACAGTAAGCTACAGAAACTATACAGTTTGAGTATTACAAAGTTAGTTTCCACTTTAAGTTGTTTAAATAACAAACTTCATGACCAGAAACAAAGACAGACACAGGAAAAATACAAAGGATGATAGACCTGGAAATAAGTACTGCAAGCTGACTCTAATGAAGACCATATATAAGCTCTTGCCATTACATTACAGGTAACATTGCTACTTCAGCAAGTTAAAAGAACCATATCCTGCACTATGCAGCATTATTGCAAATGCAGTATTAAAAAACCTGTAGGACATAGGTCTAAAACTGTCCTCAGAAATCATTTAAGTTGATCCTTGCTTGATGCAAGGAGATAGCAAAAGCTAACCTATATTCCTGATGCCTGCTAACTTGCTCTTTAAAAGCAGCGATGGAGGTGCCATCAAATCTGTGCCCCTATTTACTTTTACGGTTACAAAGCCTTTCTGGAATAGAATGTACAACTGGTATTGACAGCAAAACATTTCAGTGTATTTATATGACTAAGAATCTGCGGCAAAGCATCAGCAACGTGAAGAGCAGTAATACAGGGAATGATTGTGCTATTCAAAGATTCATAGAATTTAAAAGAAATTATTGCCTCATTCAGTCTAACCTGAACACCAGACAATAAACCTTTTTTTCTTCTGTGTTTGAGCTGAATTGTCAGTTATGCTTTAAAGAAAACTCCCCAAAAGATACCACCAATTTAGATGTGGCAACATCACTTCCTCTGGTAGCTTATTCTAACAGTTAATGTGTGTGTTTTAATGGCTGTGATTAACATCTAAATACCCCAAATGAGGTTACCCAGCTTAAGCTTCCAGGTACTGCTTTTTGGGTGTTTCTCAGTGTAGTTCAGAAATTGGCAAGTAAGAAAGACCAACAGTGTAAATGGACATAGTTACATACAGAAGTAAAGATGCCTCTCAATATCATCTTTGATAAGTAAAATCAGCCAAAGGCCAGAGCTGGAGAAAACACCTTGCACTACGACTACAGAATTACTCGTATTTATCTGTTCAATTCAATCTTCTTTTTCTTTTCCCTCCCCAATATCCATTATAAGCTGTTTAAACTAGAATTGTATTCGTATTTCAAAACCAACCTCAACAAAGTAAAGTGATTCTCCTGTATGCCCTGCCATTATCCTTCCCCCAACCCTGCAATGAGACAAAGACATAAACGCATTCACTTCAAACCTTGACATTTGGCCATGTAAGAACTTCATTCATGACATGGTGATTTTTTATTATTTTTTGGGGGAAGGGGCGGTGGTGGAACAGAAATAACCTGAAGTCAAAGTCCTTACAGAAATCTATTATATTGGTGTTTATCAATCAAGCCTGTAATTTCTGGTAGGAAAGACGTCACCGTGGCAGCAAACGCCATCAAAGATGCAATTAAAGCCATTCTCACTAATTACATACATATTTCGTCGCCTGCCACCTTTCCATTACTTAAGGGCCACCACCAAGCTAACCAACCTGTGGAATACTAGGGAAACTGTAATGTTTGTAATGGTCAGAGGATGTACATGCCACTAAAACAAATGTAAGCAAGCTAGAGATTTCATCAATAAATGCTTTGAGTGCGACAAACAGCCAGTTATGCAAAACTGCCTTTACTGACCTTATAAATAAGAAACCTACACAGTACTTAATTGTCCTTGCACAGCAAAATCTATCTCATTTTGTCAAACACATAACAAAAATAGGTAGTGCCTTTACTACACCATTAGCAACTACTACTAAATCATCCATACTGGACTTGTAATAATTGCTATAATATTTGCTTATGCTTAATCTCTTTTTTGCTGTTATCCTAACAGAATTCTCCTTGATGTCTTTAGCTTTCTTGACTAATATTTATGGGGGACCCCCCCCCAAACAATAACCATTTTGATAATATTCTATTTTATTCATACCTATTCTTCCCTCTTTGATTAAACACTGCGATTTCAATCACTGCCAGTGCTTGTACTTCGTTGGTAAGGTTTTCGCTAAAAACACACTCTCATCTTCATTCTATGACTCACAACTCTTCAGCCATCCAGCAAACTGTCCAAGAGGAGCCTGCAACTTTCATTCATGTTTTTCTGCCTGAAAAGTCGTCCTGTTTCATTTCGTTTGGTTTTCCTCAAACAACAGCTCATTCAAATAATTGAATATATTTACTGGCAACAGGACCGCCCTTTGTTTGCCCATAGATACACAACAATTTCAGAGAATTACTGATTTCACAAATTCAGTTATTGGTTCATCTCTAAGTTGTACTTCAGCTACAAACAAAACCGACATATAACGGGAGAGAGAAAAACATCGAAAATTCCCTTTTGCTTAAAAAAAAAAAACAAACCAAAAAAACAAAAAATCATTAAATAAAAAAAAAAAAAAAAAAAAAAAAAACAGGCAAAAAACCCCGAAGAACACCACTGTTTCTGGAAAGGAACAAGGAACTACCATACGTCCTCCAAGAACACCACTGTTTCTGGAAAGGAACGGTGCTTTACCATACGTCCTCCACGCAGCAGCTCCTCCAGAACAAGCCAAACCCTTTTCCTACACGGTGGCGAGCGCTTCGGGAGTGCTTTGCCCGCTGTGCCTGTAACAGCCCTCCCCAGCCCGCTTCCCCTGACCTTGTTTGCTGGCACAGCGATCCACGCACCGAAAAGTTGTGCAACCCCGAGCCGCCGGCAGCTCCC
>NW_008794281.1:2014223-2035994 GCF_000699145.1 Aptenodytes forsteri
CCCCCGCGCAGCAGCGGTGCCGGGGCAGGCGGCCATTTCCAACCCCCGGTGCCATCTCGGCGGTTAAACGCGACCCATAGGGACGCTCGTCTCAGACGGAGGCCATGAGGTGGAGGCCCCGCACCGGGAGAGGTGCCCCGCGCCTTGGGGAGCTCAGGCAACCGGGCCTTCAGCCTCTGCTCCGGTACAGCACAGGCCTCGCCGGCGCGTGGCCATCTGCGAGCCCTGGGCAGGTGTCCCCGTTACCCTAAAGCGTCCCAGATGGCGTCTCGCTCCTGTGGTTAGGCAACTGGCCGGAGCCCATCTTGTCAACGTTTCAGGCAGTCTGGGACTTACACGTGCACGTGAAGCTATGCTTTGCTTCTAAAGAATATTGGGAGGTCAAGCTTCTCAATTTGCTTTCCTGAAACAGAAAAAGAACTTGTGTTCAGCCTCTTGGACCACCGAATCTTCATGTGGGTGCATGCTGGTAGGATCAGACCATGGACTTGACCAGCAACCTGATCTAGTTGAAGACGTCCCTGCCCACGGCAGGGGGGTTGGACTAGATGACCTTTAGAGGTCCCTTCCAACCCAAACTATTCTATGATTCTATGACTTCCCTGGAAGATGAGGGTACCGACTACTTTCAACATCAGATTGCTTGCAATAACTTCGTAGTTTTCTGTTTACCAAAGGAACAAGAAGTAATGTTAGAATAGCACTGACGAGACAAATACAAACCTGCTTATATAATTGGCCTGTATAGGCTGATTCTAAGGGATGATTAGAATCCACTAGGACTGAAATTAAAAACACAATGGTGCATATAGATGGGAAAATAAACTTGCTGAGGTGAATATTATTAAAACAAAAAATGTGTTGCATCTTAAGAGTATATGCAAATACCAGATTTTTTTTAACTTTCTTCCACATTTTATTGAAAAGAAGTATGTTTTCAGAGAAAGCCTATTTTCATTTTGTTTTAATTAATTTCAGAAAAACATCTTTTCCAGAACACTGTCCCTAGAACTGATTTCCTCTAAGACCTTCAAGGAGGATTCTGAGTCCTGGCTTTGCAATAGGAATGTGGAAATTCTTGCAAACCTGAGGTCTTGTGCTGCCAAGCTCCCAGGTCTGTGTGGAGAAGCCCAGTGTCTCAGGCTTGGCTGCGTCGCCAAGTGTTGTCGCTGCTGGGACCTCTGGAACCCAAACCCCTGGCCACATCCTCTTCCGAGCCACAGACCACAGACCCACCAGCTTCCAGCCATCAGCTAGCCCGCAGAAATCTCAAGTTGAGTGACAGTGTGTCAAATCCGAGATGTTGCGGGTGAAACATTTCAAGCTCAACAAGCAAAATCTGTTTGCTCAGCAAAAGTAACTAGTAGATAATACAGACACAAAAATAATTAATTTATAATGTAAAACTGAGAATCCCAAAGCGTTTCACAAAAGGTGAATTAAGCTTCACAAGCATCCTCTGAGGTAGATAAATAGATCACATTTTATATGGAAAAAATTGGACAATATGTGACAGCTGCAGGACAAAATAGAAACTATTCTTTTTGTGTCCTTCACTTTTAGTGAGTTAAATATTCTTATTTGAAAGGAGGAATTGTTTCTACTGCATGATTTTACACTAGTAATCCTTTTTTCTCTCTTGTTTTTCAGATACTAGTAGTATGTTATTGAAACAGTTGATTGTCCTAGCAACATCACTCAAATAAGAACTGAAAAGGACCAAGCTAGTGGTTACATGACTGCATTTTTGCTTGCTGTTGGGGAGATTTTTGTCCTTTATAATTTGTATAATTGTAAAGTTCCCTGTAGAGAAGAAAATACAATAGTAAAAGTATATTTAAAATGTGACTAAAATGCTATTATTTCTATTTGTCTTTGTTCTTGGTTTTGTGGTCCATGAAAATCTAACGACGCAGAGCTAAAAGAAGCTACGTAATTCTTTATTTCTGTCAGGTTTTGCCAAAAGAGAGATCCAAAGCCTGGAGGGTATTGCTTCTAGCACTTGCGTAGTTCTGAGGCTTGCATTGGTTGTCTGTTATCAATTGTTACCTTTTTTTTGCAAATAATGAAAATCCACTGTTTAATTTTCTATTATTGTCTTGAGGGGACTTCTTTTCCTTTGTGACACTCCCAATTTTCATTCTGAAAACCTACTTGAACTCTTTCATGTTGTTGCAACGGCTGAATCCATCTTCTTCTGCTCCTGTTGTGCTCCATTTGATTTGACGTAATTCCATGTAAATTGACATGAGATGACTTCCACGTAATGTGTGTGTATTTTGGGGAGGATTTCGTCCCTCAAACAGCCGAGTCAGACATTTCATAAAATTGTACAAACTACACTCTGTATTTCTTTCTTTCTCAAATTCCTTCTTTACCTTTCTTTCTCTTTTGCTGTTTGCTCCTATTTTAGTGTTTAAATCCCTCTATTATTGGTATAATGCCATGTCATGGTCTGAATTTTCCTTTGCATTCTGAATGACAGCCCACAGCATTAAATAACATTTGCCTGCCAGAGCAGTATGAAACATCATACAGACTGAAAAAAAAATTAGAAGACCAAGAGCAGACAGGCTAAAAAGTATTCATATGCCATATGCTTCCTGTATATGTTATCCTTTATGCATAACATAAAGCATGTATTACCTTGAACAATTAAAACACTTCTTGAATCTTTGAAATAAAATAACAGTGGGTGAAAAGGAAGCCAAGTAATCAAGATTTGCTAGCAAAGTAGAAACTGTAACAAAAGGAAATACAAAGAGAATTAGAAAGGTGTCTTCATGACTTTGCTAAGGAAGCAGAAAATGCATAACAATTTACAAAATTATCAAGTTTGAGAATCACGTATTTCAATGATCATCTTCCATTCCAAAAAGGGGCAATTCGTAACGTCGCCTTTCAAATTGCTCTTAAATTTTTAACTATACCTGCAATAACATCGCCTTTCAAAAGTTCTTAATTGCTCTTAAATTTTTAACTATACCTGCACAAAATGGCCAATAAGCGTCAATGCCCCCCAATCTTCACAACGCCAAGGAACTTTGGGAATTAAAGAATGGGGAATCATCACGGAAATTATGTACCAAGCTACAGAAAAACAGCTGAATGATTTCTCAAGACCTGCAACAGTGCACGGAAAGATGAGGAATTAGGAAAAGGACTTTGCCATGAGACTGCGGGTTTGGCAGGTGGTGTCGGTGACGGTAGCTGGTGTGTGCCTATGTTCGAGGTGGGCACGTATTTGCAAGGAATGAAGTTACTACAGTTTTGTAAAGTACTGCTGGTCAACTGAACTGCGGCAATCACATACTCGTTCTTACCTACTGCCCTTCCAAAATAAGTGTATTAGCTTAAACTGTTTGGAAAGGGGGTTCGCATTTAAATTTCCACCATGGCTAACACCGCAGTGGGTGGATGAGGATAGCTCCACATCCACAACTCTCAAGGTTTCTAGATCTTTGTTTCTTTTCTGGGATGGGCTGCCAGTTAACGGGCAGTCTTTCCAGCGGTCAGAGGTGTGATTGCAGCATGGGGAAATGTATCCAGGACCGATGTTACTCGGGGGCTTAGGCAGCGGTGAAGATGGAGATGGAGTGGCCTACATACAGCTCTGAAGGAGTTAGTCGTAAAAATTAATTAGCCACGCTGGTTAGGCTAGGGGCTCCTCAAGTGTGCATCAAAGAGCTGTCATTTTACTTTCCTAATGGATATCCTAACAATTGCAAAGAACGCATAATAAAAGAGAAATATCTGTTCCTGGAGCGGAACAAAAAATTTGCAAAAAAACAACCAACCAACCAACCAAAACCCCCAAAACCGAAAGCAAACATAAACCCACTTAAAATTGTAGCATTTAAATGTTTTACCCACAGCAGGCTTTGCATTGTCCATCAAATAACTGACAGCTGCACAAACTGTGGACACAGGTAAGTTATCAAGGCATTTCTCCAGCTCAGTCTAGTCATAAAGGTTCTTTTCCATTTTAATAACGGAGCCTAGTTTTTCTTCCATTATCACCAGTCTTAGAGCCCAAATGGCTAAATATATCAGAGGTATTTCCCAGGCTGAAAATTTCTCAGATTGCTTCGCGCATCCTATGTTTAATCTTTGAAAGATGATGAGGCTTTTAGCATCCTTCATTTATTTTTACTTATTGAAAAGCTAATTAAATGACACACTAGGGATCTTTACCACCGGGTGCTGAGCGTCTCTTGAAATTTACCTAACGCGTGAAGATTTTTGATCATGGGAAGGTCTGCATTTCACAAGAACAGCTTCTCAGTGCTCTAAATGGACAATAATAAATGGGCAAAACAGAGTTTGAGGGGAGTAGACAGCTTGGGGAACTGGTAGTAAGAAAGGAGCTGAGGTCCAGAAAATTTGTATTATTATACTATTATTATTGGGTTTGTTCTTAACTGTAGCAAAGATGCAGTAAGGTCAGGGCTTCGTAGGAACAACTAGGCAATGACCTTTTCTTGGAAATCTGATCATCTAATATTAACCAGGACACAATGAGTGGCTGTAATAAAGAGCATGGAAGGAGTAAGGTAAGAAAATTAAAAATGGGAGCTGTATGATCGTGCAGTGACTCCAGTGAAATCACATAAACGTGAAGATAGTCAGCAGTCCTTTGAAAGGTGGGGGATTTCCATATGAACTGATAACCAAATCATTTTTTCAGGCTTCGCAGGAGTGAATCTCGGATGAGATTTGAAAGATGACAGGGAGGGGATAAAGGGATCAGAGCCAGAACTTCAGTGAAATGCGTACGTGAATAAATATTACATATAAGCTTGTCGGACATTTTAGTAACAAATGGGATGTCTGTCAGAGTACAGCTTCAGGCTGCCTTCTGACGGAATGAAACAACGGTTTTAAAAAAAATCCCTTCCTCATTACTGCCACGTAGGCACAGCCAAGAATGACACCCCTCTTGAATCTCTCTCGCACCATGGTAAATTAGCCTTGACAGCTCCAAGGTCAAATGAAGTCAAAGGAATCACCTAGAATTCAACCAATGGACTTTATCTAGTGGTTACAGTGAAAGACTCGAAGCAACCGTAGCTGGAGTCTACTCCCAGCTTTCATCCTTCTGGACCCTACAAGGTACGCCTTGTGCAGTAATCCAGGCAGGTCCCTTAGGGCAGAAGGTTGCAAGCTGAATTCGAGCCTCATGTCCTTGTGCCTCTGACGCCTGCGGGTCCTGATGCGGGGATGAGCTAGGGAAGGAGCACCATGGCAATATAACTGTGGCCGGTCTATCTGGAATTGTCAGACGGCCCTACATGGATGCTCTTGTCTGCATCGGTTGCCTAAGGTTGTCAAAAAGCCACCTCTGGTCCTCCCCTATCTTGCGCAGCACAGCTCTGAGTCAAGGTGCTCTGCGACTTCAGGCTTGTCTTTTTTTACCAGCAAATCTTTTTTGTCTCAGTTTCGTAGCTCCGAAATGGGTCTAAAATATTTATGTACGTTTGCGGAGTTTGGAATCCTACTTAGAGAGTAATTTTAATAGACTGGGCTTTTTTCTTCAGATGAAAGATTCCGTGTTGGCACAAACTGGCATGCCCAAGTTTCAATCTTTCCCAGGGTTGCTTAGCTCAGAGTTGGTGTTCTTTTCATAGCATCCTCTTTCACATAAATCAAATATAAGATACTGCTACAAATGTAAACATTAACCTGTGAAAGTATCAAAAATAAAGTTTACGTACGTTACAGAGCGTGAATAGCACAGAAAGGCATGATTCTTGCCTTCAAGAGCTAACGCGTTAAATTAAGCAGATGATAGCGTAGAAGAGAAACCCGGTGCAGCGGATAATCAGTAGGTGCCTTCATCACAGGCCAGCAATGCTAATACCTGCTTTCAGCTTTTGTACATGTACAGTTGTGCATGCTGGATTAATACTGACAGAGAATAGCACTGACAAAGTTCACAGGAGACCAAGGTTGCTTATTTCAAACTTAACTTGGTCAAAAAGGCAGTAACGAGGCCTCAGGAATATTTACAATTTCATGTGCTTACAGCATTTTCACTGTGTGTGATTCCTGATGCAATGGCATGATTTACAGCCTAAGGGATGTGTGAAAGACCCTGCTGAAAGCAAGGATTGGAGGAATATTTCATGTTCTTGTGGGAAGTGCTGGGACCCTGGTTGTTTCGTGTGGGAGCTCAGAAGGTCTTTCTTTACTTGAGGAACACGGAGAATAACAGGGCACCCCTAGAGAAAATTCTGCTGCTATTGAGTCTTTCCTGACTGAAAAAAACCCAGCTGTACAAACTAGATAGCAGCTCACTTTTCAGCTCCACACACTGTTTCGTTAGGTTGTTAGCTGAGATTGTTAACCGGTTACCCGTGGCCGCGGCGGTGGGGTTTTTTGGCTACAAACACCTGTGCAGTAGGAACAAGGCTGAGCCCAGCGTACATTCATCAGACGATGGCAACAATAAATGACTGAAGTGTTGAGCTGGATTTGAAGAGGTAGCACAAAGATAAAAGACTCCAGAAGCCCTTTGCAATTCCCTTAGTCATCCATTCCCACCGAAGGCTTCTCTTTTGAAGTTTCCAGGAGGCCTGGTGCGACCTTTGAACGTCCTTTTGGCCAGAGCTCTTATCTGTCTGGTGCAGACCTGGCCTCTTTTTGCTTGTACTACTCAAAAACAGTTATTATGGGATAAACAAACTGTATTTGCTGATGCACATTCTCAGTTTCCTTATCAGCTGAACAACATGCTTCTCGTGTATGTTGGGTCAAACTCGCTGCTGGTCCAGCTCCAAGAATTCCAGGGCGACTGCACCACAGCTCGTTCGGCGCTCGCCCGCACCTACCGACTGCAAAAAAACCATAACCACGTTATGATGGAGTGTTGTCTTATGAGCCAACCGAGAATTTCCCGGTGTTGCAAAGCATCCTTAGGTTGATGACTGCAGGTCTTAGATCTTTTTAATGAGATAGCAACATGATATCTAAGCACTGTTTTGGGTAGCTGTCAAGATGCTTCAGGATATTGTCAGACTGAAGACTGTTTCTTATTGTAGAAGAATTTCAGTTTTATTGTGATTGTCTCTTTAAAATAAATGTAACTGAGTAAATCATCTGTATCTCAAAACCAGTTTGCAGGTGTTGTGAAATACATTGATAAAGTTATCTGATACGAGATGCGAGACACATATCTGAGGAGAGGAGAAAACCAAACCCCTAATCCCAGCCCAGAATCAGGGGTCTAAAAAAGTCAGAAGGCTGGAGACTGAAGTCAAGGGCTCAGCTGTCACGGTTGAAAAGCTACTCCCTGTACTAACAAGCATCCAAATCTACTGCCATAGAAAGGGAAAATACATCTTGTCGCTGACATCTTATGTCATGGAAGCTACACACAGAGAGCAGGAGTCATTAGACAGTATTTCACTGATACGAGGATCATCAGTCGGTTACGAATAAACTCTTCTAAACTCTCAGCTGTTATATCCAGGGGCTTTTGCCTCATTGCTTGCATCTCAGATGCTGGTTTGCTGGTCTGCTGCACCACTGCTTGCAGATCTTTTTTTGCCATGAGTAGCCTTGCAAACATTTGTGGTAGCTTTCACACAAGAGAAATGCTTTTACTTTTTTGTCTTCTAGACAGAGGGCTGCAATGATTAACTGAAACAAGAAAACAAAAGCCTGCCTCGCTTTTCAGGCTTCTTTCATAGCCACCTTAGTGCAAGCTTTTACCAACCAACCCAAGAAGATACAGCCTGAAGAGGAAACATCTCAGCAATCGTGTGAAAGGTAGCTGGCACAGAGCTGCTGGACTACAAAAGGAGTTAGTTCTCTTGGGTCATGGCTTTAAAAGGTTATTCTTCTCTCAACGCTGCAGAGCAATGGCTACTTTTCACTACCCCAGTCACTACTGTCACAGCATCCCTCCTTCCTCCCCCGTTCCAGCACCTCTACAGAAATCAGTTTTCTTGCAGTTGGTTACAGGCTTCGCTGCATTATGCCGATGTATAAATATAACCAGAATATGCCAGAGAGAGAGCAGAGATGATCAGGAAGCATTCAGCAAAAAGTGTATCCAACCTTTTCATTAAAAAAAGAAAATGTCTTCCCTGAAAACCTTAAATGGGTTTTTCATGCATGATCTGTTTTTCACCCCCAAAAAACTAGATATTTGAAAGCTAAATTTTTAATAGAGAAACAGTTTAACAGGAGCTTTTTGATCATCCCTTTGCTGTTGGCGAAGAACACACATAAGGGGGCTTAAGGGTGCTTCAAGCATTGCTTGAGTAGTGCTACAGAGAGTGAAATGGTGGCTCACTCTGTATTTGAAGAATAAGCCGTAGATGTCATCAAATGCATTTATTTTAGCCAAAGTTCATGGGTTTTTACCACCCATGCCCAAATGTCCCCATAGGCTGTTAACTCCTGATTCCGCAAACACAGCTGAGCTTTACATACCAGCTTCTCTGTCATGCAGGGAGGGATGTATATCACTGTCAAGCATAATTCATAGAAAGTATCCATATAAAATGCTATTTGAGACTGCTCTCCGACGTTCAGAGTGTATCTGGGATCCCTACTGTCGGACAGGTCAGCCCATGAGGTACCCATACCTGCTTCATCAGCGGTTGCCAAATGATCCGCGATTGAATGGTCACACTCAAGCCAAGAGATCTAACTTCTGCTCTCGTAAAAGTTTGGCTGAGTTACCGTGTGATTTTTTAAGCAGGTCATGTTCATTTTGTGCCTCAGTTTCCCCACCTATGGAGCAGGGCTTGTAGCTTCAAAAAGGAAAGAGTAATGCATTAATGCATTAATGCTTGCAAGGCACTCGAAAAGCGTTAAATGGCACATGGTATAGTCCTGCAAAATATGTTTGTTAATTAACCGTCAGAGATCTGCTGGTTTATTAAGAACCTTTCAGAGATGTGCCTTCTCATTAGCCTGGTACAAAACAACCCACAGCAGGAGGGAACAAGTTGCTTCAAACAAGGTTCAACTTTCTGCCAGTTTAATCTTCATCTCATTGACAGACTTCTGAATCTTAATTTAATTATAGTTCCTTAAATGTTTTCTGATATCGTATCTCAATCTCTCTGTTCTATGTCTTTTTATGGTTTCTTTTTTGTCGTGGGACAGAGGAATAGATCATTTTTTCCAGTGTCCATTAAAATTCCCTTTGCCTGCAGTGCAGTATGCTCTATAAAAGAGATGAACCTGCTGCAAGCGAAATAAGCTGATGCTGCACTGTCTTTTTAGAGCAACAACAATCTTTATAGATTATTTTTCCAAGTGTCATGAATCTCCTTCAAAGTCACAAGTGACTGTTACCAATTAATATACTTAATAGTCTCATTTTCAATTCACATTCAGGCCATACGGAGTCTATGCTCGTCCTGGCAGATGCTTGAAAGCTTTGCCTTTCAGAGATAAAATGTTACCTTGTATGTGATGGGGGTGGTAAGGGGGGGGTGATTCGGGAGCAAAAAGACATGTTAAAGTGCAGCACCTGAGGCCTTCTTGTTTTCTGAATTTACAGTCTCAGGCTGGCAGTCGTATAAATGAGTGATGCTCTCTGATGTTCTCTTCCAAGCAGGCAACGAAATTGGCAGGGAGTCTTCGGTTTTGTGCTGATGTGTCCAGAATTCAAATAATTTGATTCTTGGGTATAATGACAATTGGAGGCACAGTATTACCTTGAGAAAAAGAGATGGGAGAGACAGCTTCTGTATCCTGTATTGAATTAAGAACCGATTCCCATTTACTCTCTCCGCTGAAAACTCTATTATGCGCGGTTCTTATTGCCCTTATTCAAGGGCATGGAATTAAAAAAGTGATATCGATGGTAATGCTCTCATCTTCCTACCGTGACATTGAATAATGGGGACAAAGAAGGGAAATCTTGAAGGATGATATGCCTCTTAAAATACTGCTGATATTGAAAACATATAAAGGACAATGCATTTGAATATCAGCTGATGAAGTCATATTCAGATTATTGTGCTTTTTGCCTATGCCTTTGAATCATCTTTGCTTTTATTTTCGCCGTTGTTTTTGGAACATTTTATTTCCTTGTGATTTCAGGAGAGAATCCTTACATACTTGAGATGAGGATGGAGGTGAAGTGTTGGTTACACTAATTCCAAGAGAAATCTGTTCTCTCTCCTCCTGGATCTGGAGAGCAAGAGTTAGGAATCTGGTGGGGAAAAGTCCACCAACAGACTGGTGTAATTATACAGGTAGAGTAATACTACTGCTCAAGTGGAGGCTCTTCTTCTGGCACAAGTCGTCATTTTCCAGTTCAGCTTAAGCCCCTTCTGAAGTTACATAGACTAGATAAAACTGGTGGTCTTATAACAAAAGAATATCCACCGTGGAGCCTGCAGCACCCTTCCTGTATTCATTTAGGTTTTAAAATGTGTCTTCCTGTGTAAATGATACCTTACACAAAATAATGAGTGTATTTCCATTAGGAAGTTTTAAATGATATTTTACAGAATAAGTGATAATATCTCCATTTTACAGGCAGGCAACTGAGAAGCAGAATATTTAACTACCTTGCCAAAAGTCACACAGGAAATACTTTCTGAGGTGCGAACAAAACATGGATCTTGCTCTCTTTAGTGCAAAACCACAAAGCCTCCCTGAACTATTGACACTCTTACCTAATCTCAACCCACATGTTAACAAGTCCCCTTACACCAAATTTTCGGTCAAACCTCTCTGTGAGGTGGAATCGTGGAAATCGGCTCTGCGGCATGCCTGAGTAAGGGTAAAAATTACACTGGAAAGGGATTAGGGCACAAGTGTCAAAACTCTTACTTGTAATGATACCCATTGATTCTCACCACATCGACGCTATCATTATGCTGGTGTAACTCTGTGATTGCAGTTATTTTAGAGTCAGTTACACCATCATGTGTGTATGACCAGGCTGTGGCTCAAAACCTCTTCCTAGCAATTCTGAAAAGTGAAAATCATGGTTTACTTTGTCAAAGAGAAGCTCATTTTATCTCCTGCTGCCCCTTGCACAGTCAGGGCTATCAGCAGATGGCTTCCTGTGATCTGAAACATGTGGTCTTCGCTCAGAGACCCTTCAGCTGGCAGCACCGTGGGATGGAGTGGAGTCCCAGTCTCCCCAGCGTACGACACTCCCTTTGATACCTGTTCGTCTCCATCATTAGCGTGTGACTACAGAAAAATCATCTTTATAGCTGATTGCCATCACCTGCAAAATTTTCTTGCCATGAACTAGTAGATGTTCATGAAGCTGTAAGCACTCCTCTGCCCTGGTCGTACAATAGTGCTATTGAGGTATATTTTTTCAGGGAAAGGAGAAGGGGCGAAAGAAGAGGGGCTCTGAGAGGGTCATTGCAATGGCACGGCCTGGAAAGCTTTAAAGGCATCTGCCACGAAGCTGTTGGTACTACCTTGTCTGGTGATGTGCAGCTCACTGTTGTGTATGTGCTCCCACGCACCGACCCGAAGAACGATTGTGCACCTCCACCCTGCGTTAGCGTCCTGGTGACATCCACCAAGCTGTGTAAACTAACAGGGATATTGAGACTTCGTTTCTAGCTGGACAGAATATTTGCAAGGAGCCACTGAGGGTGAAGAGAGATGATAGCTGTAGTTTCCTCGGGTACATAGTTTTCTTGCCTGTGCTGGCAGGGATACATTTTAGGCTAAGAATTAAAATTATACCAGCTGCCTATGGCCTCCAGAGGTCAGCATATCACTTGAGAAGAGCTAAATCACAGAGCCCTCAAACTATACTTTTCAAGCATGATCTCATTGTGTCCTCTGTATAGAATCATAGAATCATAGAATCATAGAATCATAGAATCATAGAATCATAGAATCATAGAATCATAGAATCATAGAATCATAGAATCATAGAATCATAGAATCATAGAATCATAGAATCATAGAATCATTGAGGTTGGAAAAGACCTCTAAGATCATCGAGTCCAACCGTCGACCCAACAGAATTTCTGCAAATTCGCACGTGTCAGTTAATACTGGTTTTCATCTTTGCAGCATCCATGTTTTCTGTATAGCTGGTCTGATGACTAATTGAGGTCATACGCAGTCTGTTCAGGAAATCCTGGTAACTTTGCATTTCCTTATTTTTAGTGTTCTCTTGTATCGTTAAAATTGCCTAAAATGTGTTTTGAAGCAAGGACATGTCTTGATTTGTTTGCGATATCTCAAATTTCTGAAGAATGCAGAAATTTGAAGGAGGGAAGCAGTTAGGGATCTGAGCAGCCCAAGGACAAGAAAACTCTCCAAGCCTACTTAATTCCCTGTGATAGAAAGAGAAATATGCGGAAAAAATTTGGTTTTGGCTTATGCAAATAATGGCACATACGTGCCATTTGTGGCTTAAATGGGGTGGTTATTCCCAAATTTTTGTTAAAAGGAGGGGATACTAAAAAAATTGTGTTGAAATATTCATAGTATATAATTGCTGAGGCTGTTGGTAGTGCACATTGGTATTTATTTCACTTTATGGTTTATAATATATACACTTTGTAGATAACTTCTGTTACATTTTTAACTCCTAGACTGACTGCAAATTAAATATTGATTTGTGCATTGCTGGTTTTCAAGCTTCAAGGCACTTCTGAGTTGTGGTTAATTGATCTCCAACTCCACATTTTAACACACAGAGGTGGTTCTGAAAGCAAGGCATCTGAATTGCAAATTACTGTATGTTTTACACATGCAGTTCACATATTTAACCGATTTCATGAACTTGAGACTAGCCTGTTTTGCTGTGCAAGTTACTCTTTGAAATGCTGGTAAATATGAAGGGAAAATAAGGATAGAACAAAACAAGAAATAAGCTACTGTTAACAAGTTTTCTAATGTGAAAGTAACATTATTTGCATGTAAAATATTTAGAAATTGTACTCTTATCATTCACACTGTCCATCTCACGGCATTCAGTTTCCCAAAAACCCAAAAGTCAGACCTCAATTTTCTGGAGCCTTCAGTCACAAATGTCAGTATTGAGCCAGTAATCAGTGCTGTAATCCAGGAATCATAGAATCATAGAATCATTGAGGTTGGAAAAGACCTCTAAGATCATCGAGTCCAACCGTCAACCCAACACCACCATGCCCACTAAACCATGTCCCTAAGCGCCTCATCTACTCGTCTTTTAAATACCTCCAGGGATGGGGACTCCACCACTTCCCTGGGCAGCCTGTTCCAATGTTTAACCACTCTTTCAGTAAAGAAATTTTTCCTTACATCCAATCTAAACCTCCCCTGGCGCAACTTGAGGCCATTTCCTCTCATCCTAAATATAGTATAGTTTCCAACTTCACTGGTAATAAGATTGATTTAACGTTTTGTCCCCAACGCTAGTTGTGACACCAAAAGCAAGAAAAGAAAAAACGGGTCTCAGAATATCCATTGCAAAATGCAAAATGTTGTCATTGGTCAGCACGGCCACTTGGATGAGAGATCCCTTAGGTGACAAGTTTATTAAAAATAGTCAGACAAATAGATATCCATATGCTTAGGTGCTATTCCTTACACGTTAGTACTGATGGGGTGAATGGACATGCCAACTGTCTTCTGAGTGGACTGTCAGACTTGTTCAACTGTGTTATAAGCTTTATTTTTTTAGTACGTTTGAACAGAACGTGCAGTTCTAGTGACACTCTCGAAAATGGTAACGTAGAACCAGAAAACATACAGAGATGAGAAACGGAGATTATCAGAGGCGTGAAACAGCTTTCATGCAAGAAGGAACTTAGACTACTCATCTCAGAAAAAATAAGTTGGAGGGAATATGATATAGGTCTTTAAAGTCAAGAATAGTGAAAAAAGAGGTGATAGGAAATGACTATTCATATGTCTCACAATATGGTGGTCAACCAATGAAGTTATCAGGCAACAGGTTTTGAAATAAACACAGCATAGAATTAAACTGTGAAAATCGTTGCTTTGGGACTTGATGGAGGCCAAAGAGTCAAAAAAAGGGACTAGGCAAACTCACGGGGAATGGGTCTGTGGGTCGGTGTTAGGCAGAGGGGTCTGAAGGCAAGCTCACACAAAGCTCATTGGACCTTCCTGCAAGCTGGAAAGGCTTCATGCCGAGGTCATTCCCTGCTTGCCTGAACCCCCCCTACTTTTCTCTGTGGGAGTAAGATACTGAATGTCCGCTTTTGCCTGACCAGGTGTACCTCTCACGTTCTTAGTGTTACTACAACACTAAGAAACTTCTTTTTGCTTAAGAAGCAAGTGACAACAGTCTTTGCAGGAAAGGCTCTGAACTTAATTCTTCCTGATCACTAGCAAGTATTGATTGGCTCTAGTGATATTATACTGGATTCAATAATCCAGAGCAAAATCAGGACGAGCTACCTTTCTAGGAGACCCTAATCTTACGTGATCGCCTCTGAGATCAGATAGGCTCTCTTTGTTGCAAAGTAACACCCAAATGTATTTCTCTGTGGGCCACCAGCCTCAAAAGATCCTCATAAACACCAAAGGGCCTCAGTGTGACACAACACTATCTAATTTCTCCTACAACACTATCTAATTTCTCCTTAGCATGAAGAACTCTACAAGGCTTACTGAGACCTAAGTGTTCTCACATTACTGCTTTGAAACGCGACCTTAAGTGGATCCAGCAGGCATCAGCCGTAGACAAAGTGTAGAAACCCTGCTACAAAAAATAAATAATACAAACAAAAAATCCAGCCCAACTCAAAAAAAAAGAAATTACAACACTCAAATTTTCTGTTATTTTTATTAAAGCTGCAGAGTCTTACTACACACAACAAATATTTTAACGATATAATCTAAGTTAATAAAATAGTTGAACAACTCTTTAGATTTATATTTGTATAGAAATGATCTGTGGAACATCTCATCTTGAAACAGCAGTGCCCGAAAACAACTATTCAGCAGGATTTTTTGAACAAAGAGTTTGGGACTAGAAGATGCACTGTTCATTCTCAAAGGAAAAAAAAATCCATGCAAAAATAACCCCACGCGCTTCCCGCTTTCTCTCCTACCCAAAGTGTAAGGCCGTATAGAATGACCACGTTAGTGATGGCCCTTTTCTTCCAGTATTCTCCCTCATGTCTACATTAGGAGCTGTCGTCTAAACTCAGTAACTAAAACAAGACGAAAAGAAAATTCAATTGCACAATCCTAGTCTGCAGGTGACAAAGTCATAACATCTCTTTACAGAAGTCCCTACTCTTTTTCCAGTTATGAGAATTTGTTATCGCATTCTGTTTGTTCCCCAACTCTCGCCTACACGGCTGATGTCAGTTATTGTCCATACGCCTTTGTTAACAGAAGTCAGTCTATCTACTATTGCTTCGGTCTCCCTTCTTCACCTATATGTAGTTTAGATTCTACGTAGCACTGCCTGCAAAGGGCCAACTCCGTGGTATTTTCCCCCCATTTTAGACAAAGCCCATAGCTCAAGTGATGATCTCCTCACTGCAGCTATGCATCGGTGTCGCCCGTGAGATGTCTTTTATAAACTATGAGGCATGTCTTTGCTAGATCATTCCATTTATCTTAGTCCACTCGTAGATGTCCTGTTCACATACTATGTCTGAGTTGATGAGGAGGTATCTGTCCCCAACACAGAAATGTTTCTGGCAGGCAGCACATTTGAAGCATTCAAGGTGATACACTTTGTCCTTCACCCGCATGGTCATCTCGTAAGCCCGGATTCGCTTGTCGCAGGAGGCGCAGAGGCCGTCTTGGCCAAAGAGCCTAAAAAAACAACAGCAGAGAAGTAAGCAGAGTTCCTTTGCTGGGGAGATGGGAAAAACCAAATCAAAACAAGAACACAACATCAGTGCCTTGATCCATTAGTCATATATTGCCAAGTTAGATAGAGGTCACATGGAAAGCTGCCAAGCAGAACTCCAAACTTTGCAATACCAAAAACTGAAGTAGAAAGTCCAAGGTCCTCACGTATTTTCAATATAATTGACTTCTCTGATCAATAACCTTATCCTGAATTGCTGAGCAGCTTCAGGAGGAGTGAAGGTTCCCCAGATCATAGCATAAAGTTGTGCCACGCTAACACTTCCACTTCTGTGATCGACAGAAATCACCTTTCCGTTGATAAATTTTGCCTATCTTCAGCTGTTGCTATCGTAGTTTACAGAAAGGACTTGACACAAGCCGTGGTCTAAGACTCCCCTGTCTCTTGTCGTTGCCTCCACACTGGAGATTCTTTCAAACCCACACATTTCTATATCCATGAAGTCACTCCTGCTGGGTTTCAGATGGATACATGCTAAGACCTTCTAGATACTTATGCTAGCCCTAACAATTTTATGATCTGGACCACTCTTTAATCCGCATTGAAAAACCCTGCTGAGATCATGACGGTATTGTCTGTTAAAAGGAGCCTCTGATGAATGCACTAGATATGTGTTCCCCTCACAGCATGGACTGCCATTCACCAGGAGCAGCGCGACATGCTCAGCTATGTGTGAATGCCAGCCTTTCATGCAGTCTGCTGGCTACAGTTTGTAAGTCAAATCATTAATAAATAAGCAGAAATAGATACTTTTTTTTTCTCACTTGTTCGAAGTATACACCTATTGAGTTTGACTTCTAAGTTTCCATACTAATTCTGGAAAGAGTTTTTCCACCTCCTACACTTCTCTTACATATGCTGTGCCTGCTTCATATCATCTTCTGAACTGGAAAAAGAATGCCCGCTAAATTAAGAGAGATCTTTAAGGGGAAAAGACATCATTTCTTTCGTCTACCAGGAGATGTCAGTGTTTACTTCTGCCCAACGAAAGTAATACTAAGGTTACACAAAGGTTGCCAAATTTTTCATTAATGAGGGAAGAGATTATCTGTTGCATTATTAAATAAATAAAAACGTTGAGTTTCACTGCAAGAAAATACATTAATTGTATTGCCATTCTTTCTGTTGCTTCCATTTTAAGACGATAAGTATTTGGAAAGTGTAACGAACAGTGGATCATCACTGCTGGACTGTTGTGTATGTGGAGTATTTACAAGTGGCCCCATTAGCAGAACTCGGTTTCTGCTTAGCAAAATTCCCATCGGCAAAGCTCAGGAACACCATAATTAGGAACGCCATTGAGTTTTTGCTTTAGTTTTTGATGGCAGGTAAGTTAGCCTTCAGTAAGGTAGCTGAAAAAATATCAAACACCATTACTCTGTTCCACAGACCTCCTGTGTCGTTAGGGATCCCTTAGAAGAAATGGTACACAACCAGCACAACAAAGATCAATACACTTTAATTGTAATCAAGAATGTAGAGATCCTTTATTATAAATTTTTGTGAAATATCTTAATCTCAATTTAATCCTTCTACTTACAAATTTTGGCAAAACAGATAGGCAGAGAGATGTTAATGAAAATATCTGTAATGAGTGTATTTGTAGGATCTGATTCAGCAAAATGGGTAAGTTCTTGTCTACTCAGGACCAGGCTTAAGAACGCTAAAAATCCACTGGATCCAAATTAGTGCAATTAAACTTTCTTGTACTGGCTGTAGCTCTGCAATAAACACACGGCACATCGCATCCTTCTGCTTGAAGTGTCCCAGATAACTTTACCAGCGATGCAGAAAAAGGCAGGGATCAATCCGTGTATAAAAGGCAGTGACTTCAGACACCAAGCAGGTACAGCAGCCCTGCTGGCTGGTGGAATCAAGCATCTCCTATAGAGCTGATATTACTGCATCGGGAAAATGAATTGAATTCAGTTACCTTGGATACCGTGTTCTTAAACGAGAGAACTAAATGATCTTTCATCAGTCGCCGATCTTGGCACCTGGTTTTATAGACCTTTCAGCTCCAAGGCAATGCTTGGAGAAGCACAGAACTTCTTAAAACCATTCAGGGGAACCGGTTCATTGTCAGCTCAGGGGGGAGCTTGCTGAAATTCATCACCTTTCCCCGATTTCTACTTGCCAGAATCCCACGCTGACACTGCGCGGTTCGCCTGGAGCCATCAGGTTATGTCTGTGCAGGCTGACGGATGCCAACAACCCCAAAGTCCCAGGAGTTCTTACTATATTCTTCACATTTTCAAATAATTCTCTTTAGCCCACAACACGTAGCAATGCTTTCATCTTCATTAAAAAATGCGCTTTTTTTTCCAACAAGATTTTTAAGATTTAACCTACAAACAACTGTAAGTGACCTAATCCACACAGATAAGCTCTGGATTTACCTGTAACTTACTGAAGAAGCCCAGCAGTACCGTAAAGCGTCTGCGCATGAACCCCCAAATATACGTGAGCCCATATTGTAAACCTGAGCTTGCAAACGGTGCTGCGTTACAACTGTGACTGCTGTCAGGCTTTACGATTAAGAGTAATCAAAAATGAACGCTTTATGGATCTTTGCTCACTAGGTATGCTAATTAAATGAATAAGCAAAGCTGAAAGGACAGAAAGAAGGGGAGCGAGGGTAGAACGAGTGGGTTGTGTACCTGAGATAGTCCCTTCTGCAGAGCTTTCTGCCCAGTTTGTAATACAACCGTCTCCCCACTTCTCCGAGCCTGCACCCGCACAGGTCGCAGCTGAGGCAGTCTTCGTGCCAGTACTGATCGATGGCTTTCAGGAAATAGCGGTCCCCGATGTTCTGCTGGCAACCGCCGCATGTCAGCAGCGAAGGGGGAATTTGGAGGACTTCATCCACTGGCTCCCTGAGGGAATGAAAGAATCATTGGAGAAGGGAAATCTACTCTGAAAGCATCCACGTGAGAAGAAGGAGAAGGAAAAACAAAACACAAGATTGGTCAAGTTAGAACAGGGATTACATCCTCATTTTTTCTCCCAGCGGAATAAATGATTTATCCACTTTCGACATCAGAGGGAGCAGGACTTCACTCTTCTTTTGCATTAAAAAGAAAAGAACAGCTTAAGATTTAAGGAGTTAATAAGAGTATGCAAAAATTTGCTAACTATTTTTTTTTATTTTTCTTCAGAGAACAATGCATAAACATGACAATCTCTGTACCGCCCGCGTGTATTCATGACTGTAAAGGCATCTACTACTTTACTAGGACATTGGTGTCTGTGTAGATACATCATTTTTCTTCTGCTGGACAGAAAATGAATTGCTCAGTCATCTGTCTCAATCCATGCAGTTCTCATAAAAGAAATACCTTTCCCATAATATGATTCTTCCATAATAAAAGATGGCACTTTTTCAGAAGTACGATCAAAAAGCTGCCTGGATTCACCCTTCCATAGAAATGCCAGTTATGTCTGGGCGGAGCTTGCAGGCTTTGACCGTTAGTGCCGCTGGAAGCAGAGGGGATTTCTGTCTCACCAAGGACTAAAGGACTAGAAAAGGCACCTGGGGGATTTTACATGCAGTCAGCTTTCCATTGGGAAATGTAAATTTGAAGACTTAAGTCTGGGGATGTCATTTCTCTGAACAGCACGAAATGAATAAATACAACAGATGAGACTGTTGCCCAACGGTTTTAAGTTTTGCTGCTGTTTTGTAACAGAGCCAGAATTTTACCTGATGTTACTGCAGGACTTCTGTTTTTCCTTCAGCTAAGGGCATGAATCCCCTGGGATGGGTCTATGCCAACATAGCTCAAACAGTTATCTGGGATTTACACATCCCTGCGTGAAAAGAGGCACAAATCTTCATTGTGATATTAGCACTGACTATTCATGCACGGTATTTTTTTCCCTTTTTAAAAAGCTCTGAAATCTAGGATGGTTCTGGTAATACCTGGGGATAAAGCAAGAATTTTCTTCAAAGCTACTTTCTTCAGGAATTCTCTTCTTTGCCTTTTTGTGAAATTTTACAAGTTCTGCCAAAAAAAAAAAAAAAAAAAGGAACCGCCAAAAAATTAAAAGAGAGGCGCCTGAGCTCAGTTCTGCGGGGTTTGCAGTGAGCTGGTGCTGCCACTGAGGGCCTCATCCAAACCCCAGGGAAGTTAATAAAAAAACTATTGGATCAACCCTTTAAGCACTTGCTTAATTTTAAACCTGCGGCTAGTGGCAAGGAAGGCGGATGTTTGCACATTTATGGATGATGACCGAGGTGCTCAATGTCTGGTAGAGTGGAGCCCCCAGTTGTTTCATACCTTATTGGGTTCTCACTCTAGGACAGAGTCCCTCAACGCTTTGTTTCTGTCGCTGGTCTGTCCTCCCTTAGGCTGGTGGGGGGCAGAGGAGACCCACACTGATGGAGAAGGATCAGGCTGCTCCCAGTTTCCAGCAGGCAACAGGAAAAAATTATATTGGTACTGCTTATTTACTGGGTCAGAGGTTTTCTGGGCAAAAATTACTTTCTTCAGCGGGGAGAAACGACCACTGGTCAAGAACTTCTGTGCTGAGAAACTGATCCTGCCGTTTTTATTTAGGCAAGCTGAGCCCTAAGATATTATCTGATTATATTCTCTTCTGGTTTTCACTCTTCTACGTTTAAACTGCTGTGCCCCGAAAGCTGTGTCATAACATCCCTCTCCTACCAGCTCTCCGTCCTGTGAGTTTTCATGAAAATCATGGGGAACCCTGCACGTGAGGAGGCCCTAGCTTTTCAAAGTTTATTCTTTTGGGCCCCATACTCCCTTTCCTAACGTGTGGGCTCCACTCTGACAAGTTCTGAGAGCCTTCCAATAGAAGGAAATGCACATTATTATCATCCTTTATTAGCCATTATTTGAAACTTCAGATGTACCCCAAAATATTTCATCTTACGAGTGTTCAGGAATCACAGGCCAGGTTTCTCTGAAAGCCCTAAACTCCGGAACAGCTTGGCGGATGTTTACGCAGAACAGAATTGCTGGTTTATGCATTAGCTTTTTGATGTCCATAGAGTTCTACGCCAGCACTTAAGTCACTAGAACACAAGGTAGGTAAATAAATAAAGATTAACTAAAACTTTGTAGTTGAAACCTGGACATCATATACCTAGGAGCTTGGATTATCGTTTCTTAAAAAACAGTATAAAATGAGAAAAAATGTAATATATAAAACATCAGATGTGGCACGGAATGAATTGATTTAATCCCCGAAAGAAACAGTTCCCATGTGTTCACTCGGGGCTTCAAGCGATGGCATTTTTAGTATCTCTCAGGAAACAAGCCACGAATGACTCAAGTTTGCTAAGAGCAATGTTTTAAGCATTATCTGAAAACGGAGATTTTACGATTTTTTTCTTCCCTCTTATCATGATTCCAGACAAGCGTAACTGCAGTTATTAGCATGTACAGGGCTGAAATGACTCTGGGTTTATGCTGAGTTACCATGCCTCTCGCCGGCGGGATGCCTGTGTGTGCAGGAGGGACGGGACAGCTGCGGAGCACAGCCCGAAAGCCTGGATGGGAACACGAGAGCCGGTCCCTTCCCCAAGTGGGAAACCCAGGGAGGGAACTTCTCATCTTCTATATAGAATCGTAGAGTGGTTTGGGTTGGAAGGGACCTTAAGATCATCCTAAGACATCCCGTCAATCGAGTCTTTCTACATGCCCTTTGCAGAACACCCTGCCGCCACCTAAGCAGTTTATACAAGCTCTTGAAAGTTGCATTATGAAAATGTGGAAGTTGGGCACCCCCAGATAACAGCTCTGACCTTTCACTATAATCGGCTACGGCGAGCTGGGCAGACTGAAGATGGGGCTGAGAGGGTCCCTCCAAACGAAAAACACCTTCAGATTTGGAAAGCGTGACGCTCTCCGTCCCTGGGCCGTTTCCAGCACCCTTGGGTCGGATGAACGGGCGGAAAATGCCCCGCCCGGGGGCGGGGGGGGGCGGGGGGGGCCCGGGCATCTTCACCTCTG
>NW_008794281.1:2037354-2038963 GCF_000699145.1 Aptenodytes forsteri
TGCCTCGGCTGCCACCGCTGCCTCAGCCCGGAGCTCCCCGGGCTCCGCTCAGGCTTCTTGCCTGGGCGGCTCCGAACATGCTCCGGAGCCGGGTGGCTATGCTGCGAACGGGGAGATCGGCATCGCTATTATTATTATTATTACTCCGTGGCTCAGCCCCGGGTCTCTGGTTTCATTTCCTTTTTCCTGATCACGGTTCAAATACAATAGAAGGAAATCACACTTAAAGAGACAGCTGCCCATTTCTTAACTGGACTCCTGGGGATTTAGCAATACAAACAGCAGCATCACGACTCGCTGGGTTTCTTAAAGAGACAGCGCTGGGGCTCCCCAGAGCCGGGGCTGGGAGCTGACGTTGCATATTCACGCTACAAGGGCATTTAATAACACTGTCTCGGTGGACTGGGGGTGCTCAGGTAGGCAGGCAACCTGAACGTGGTCCCAAGGGCTGGAAAAAAAAATAAGTGCCTGGTTCCGTATTACTGGCTTCTTCTCAGCTCCGCACGGGACCAAAGCGACGGTCACAGTCCCTCTCCTCTCCCTCTCCTTCCCTTACATATATATGCACATGCCCACACGGACACGTATTTTTGTACGGTACTTCGAGAGCCACAGGTAAAGAACCTAAGTATTATTTTTCTACCTAGGATTCGAATTGGTCAACTCAGTTGTGTCTCGTTTGTATCCCCTAGTGAACACTGACGGGTGTCTGCTTCTAGGCATCCCCTAGTTCTTGGCGAGCAATATAACAAATTTATATCTTGACACCGTTTGATGTTAATGAGCTATAAAAGCCGGAGAGTATGAAGTATCGATCTGTAATTAATCACAGAGAAGCTAAAGATGGGAAAGTCTTGCCTGAATATCTCTATTTCCCCTCCCACCCTTCCTCCTCTCCATCAGCACGGCCCATCCCGGAAAGGACTGATTTACAGTGCCAGGGTGAAAACTATTACAGCAATTCGAGCATTTCCCAGTCTCTGTGGCATTAGATACTGACCGCTGCTGGAGGCAGAGTTCTGGATGAGATGAACTGCTTGCCCTGTTAATTCCTTTAAAAACAGGAAGAAAGTATCTGTAATAAAGCACTAGCGAATAGTAGCAGGAATACTTCACTTCCATATTAATTCCCAGAAATGTATTTCATGTCTATTTTTATGACTACATTCTAATTTTTTCAGCTTTTTGGCAGCTAGGGACATAATATCTGCAATACATTAATGAGCCCGATTCAAAGATTAGCAATGTCAGCAGAAGGACTGTTATTCATTTCAAGGGGCTTTGAACCAAGCTCTCGCAGTACTTTAGAGCCATCACTGATCATTAGAACACATCCTTCTTATTCTTTATAAACATTATCGCCGATGTATTTTAAGCTATTACAGTATGACAGTCGCTCTTATTTCTGTTAAAGGAAAAGGCTCTTTTGTTAGGTTTTCGCAGGCAGGACTGAATCATATGATGCCTATTTAATTTCTGATGTATTTACACTGTGATCAGAAAAGTAAAGTGTAAACCTTTCCAGAAGACTGAATAATTAAACTATTGCAAGACAAACACCCTCCAAAAAAAAAAAAACCCTGCTAAGAAGTTTATTATGTTGGTTTAA
>NW_008794281.1:2038998-2081744 GCF_000699145.1 Aptenodytes forsteri
TAAATAAAGGGGGTCAAAAAATGCAAAAGGAATTCAAAAATTAAAAAAAAAAAAAAAAAAAAGACATTTCCATGAGCTTGGTTTCTCCTGGCTCTGTCTCTCAAGGTTTAATAAAGTATAAACTCTGAGTCAAAATTTCCCTGATGATTGGGGTATTCATATTCTGAATAGCTCCTGATGGAATAACGCGAACAATTCCATAATGCCAAGTAAATCTTCTGGTTTCAGATGACACAGTTGTGCATATACTACAGACATACTGGCATGCTGCCTCCCTTCTATTTATTTTTCTAAAAGTCACAGGAAATTAATATCTTTAAGACCTCTGTCCCTTTGTCTGTCTAAAAGAGATCAGCTGGTTCCAAAGTTTTGGTGAGAGACAAAAACATCGACATTGGCATATAAAGAATTACTTAATTCCTTAGAAAAACAACATGAAAATGAGGGCTCACAGTACACAGTGGCCAGTGATTATTGGAAAACACAAATTTTTAAGCTTTTGCAACACCTGTATTCCTTGCTTTGGTCAGACTACCGCAGGTCTAGCAGATAACATGCCTGAAGCTTTGAGCACCCTGATCTAGTTGAAGATGTCCCTGCCCGCGGCAGGAGGGTTGGACTAGATGACCTTTAGAGGTCCCTTCCAACCCAAACCATTCTATGATTCTATTCTATGATTCTATGAGATATTTCTCATATTCATAGTTGAGTACATGCATTGCTGGACAGACCAAGGACGCTCTCTGCTTTGCAAGATCAATCCCTTAACCTGCAGAAGGCTTCTCTGCATAAAACCAGTGGAACAGCGTGCAATAAAGAAGCTGAAGAGGACAATTTGTGTGCGTTTTATCGTCATCCTTTTCAGTCAGATCCAGAACAAACTTCCTAGAAAAAGTCAGATCTTTAAGCACAAGTACTTGTGATAGTGCTGGGATCACTCCCTGGTCCTGCAGATGCCACCTGCCTCCTCATCTAAAAAGAACTGTAATCAAAACCACAAGATTATTCCTTGTTTTCTCTCTTTCCTATGAAGGAGAGATGCTAGGCAAAGTCGTGAGCTAAGAAAAGTGAAAAAAAGCAGTCAATTTGCTGGTGTGTAACGTAATAAACCTGTTGCTCCACCGTGCTTAATGGGACAGTGCTCGAACTCGATCTGCTTAGACAAAGAGTAATCAGAAAATGCAGCGTGACGATTAAAGTTGTCAGGCTGTCTTGAACAAACCGCACAGCAGAGACACCAGGCAACACCATGCATCAGGTTGGGTTTCAAACTAAACCAAAACTTGGCTTTGCAGGAGCTAGCGTGGCAGAAGGTAAACAGAAGCTGCCAAGAAGTGGCGTCCTGGACTGATGGGTGTCTGCCAAACTGCTGGGGGGCGTTTTGCCCCAGTGGCATTGCTGGAAGCACCTTTTCTTCACGTGTCTGTGCTGGCGTTTAGTGCCAGTCCCCACTGGATTTGCAGCGAAAAGCCCAGCAAGAAGGTCCCCAGCATGCTAACCAAGAGTTGCATCTTCTAATACCTTTGGGGAACAAAGACATATACTTTTTTGGAACAACTCGATTTTCATTTATTGGGTTTATATAAAATAAACTCTTGCTCTGGACAGTGAAATTTGGCATTTCCAGCTGAGGACTCTTGTGTCCCACCCGAACAGATGACCAGTAATCAAGCACGTCGTCTTTTTTTCACCTTGAGCAAGTCCCTTAATACCTCTTTGCCTCAATTTTCCCATCTGCAAATGTTTACTTCCCTCAGCAGAATTGGCTGTTGATTTACTTTTGCCTCCCGCTGAATAACGTTCCCAAAGACAAAGCGTTATTCAGCGCTAGAATTGGTGGTGCCGACATTTCCTGCACAGGGACAAAAAGCCCAGCACTATTTTTAGTGAGGGCTTTTCTTTCCATTGTCCCTTTCTCTGCGAAGCTGTATTTTCCAGTGCTTTTTACTGAGGCTTTTTTTGTGTTCATTGATTGAAAATCCTGAGGGATGAGTTTTGGTTTCAATTAACTTTTATTAATAAAGATCACGCTGTAGACTGATTCTTAGAGCATGGCTGAGATCAAATCCGCTGATAGTAACTGCGTTTAGCATTCAGTGCTTGGAATAACGTGCCATGAATAAGTCGGCTGGACTTTTCTAGATATTTCTCAATAAGAACGTTTGATGTAAAACTGCATGGCTTCTATGAGCGGTGTCACCTAAAGAAATAGCCCAACGTGCCTGTTTCCAAAGGAACACCCTCTCTTGGACTCAGTGAGTATTTTCAGCTTGGTTTTGGAAGGCCACAGGATCATCATCATCATCACCACCACTCAGTCTCAGGTTGCTCCCACCTTTACTTCTTCAGTATATCCTAGCTGTATTGCCCCTAGAGCTTATGGATACTATTGAACTATTTCAGGTCACACACATTTAGATAAGTCTGTGTTCAGTAAGATTAACTTTGCTGCCCTTAATAGCCAGTAATGCTGGTTGCCTAAAATGCAGTTTATGAAGATTGAAGTCTCTGCATAGATACAAGAACTAAATCTCAGTGACGGTGGCCTAGATTTTCTGTTAACGCTTTCTGTGGGATAGAAGAGTCAAGACCATGACTAAAGGTGAATGATGAACGTGAATGGTGGCAAAGAGGAATAAGGATTTCTGTAATTTGGGCTACGTTCTGCTACTGACCCACCATCTTATGTTAGAATAATCACTGCTCCACTCCATTCCTCAGTTTACCTATTTGCAAATGGAAGAATCCTCCTCCTTCCCACCGCACGCTGGACGGAAGCTTTGACACGCCAGCCCTTTGGATGACGCTCTAAAGAAATGGGAAGTTTGGGTTGGTTTGGGTTTTTTGAACACAGCTTTGACGCTGTAGAACAAGTTGGGGTCTTGGTCTTTGTTAAAGAACACAGAATACTTGAGGAGGACTATAAACCAGCTACTGCTAAGGACGTTTGACTGTGCCACTGGAGAATCAGTGCCATATGAAGTTACTCGTAGCACCACTATGTAATAGTAATGGCATGAAAGGCACCACATAATTCAAAGGAAAAAATATGTATTTATTGCCTTTTTGTGGATCTGGAAATGTCTTTTTAGGCCAGTAATTTCTGGTCTGGTCTGTGCGGTCTCCGTAAGTGCTGGTTTGGTGGTTTGTTTTTTTTTTTTCATATCGAAGACTCTGCATCATCCTCTGAGCTAGCATATTTTCTAACTTTCCTGGGGACAGAAGTGGTGATGGCAAGGATAAGGAGTTTTCCTTGAGTGATGACCACATGCGCTAACTTGAATGTACTTCGGAGGCTTTTGGTAAAGTGTGATTCAGAGGACTCCTGACCAAGGACGCACTTCTCTTTCTGGGGGTTGACCTTTCCTTTGAACTGGAAGAAAACAAACCAGAACAATAAAAACCACACTCAGGGTGAGGTTTGCCCCGGGATTGTGAGGTCCAGACGTTAGATAAGAAGCCTGGTGCATAAAGAAGTTTGAGCAGTTACAAAGTTTTGTTTTGTTTTGCCTTATTTTCTTCAACAAGCAACAAAGATGAAAAAAAACCCCGGGCAGTCAGATGAAGGGATATTTCGCTGCAAAAATGTGAAAGGTTCCCCCTCCCCATTTCCTCTCTCTTCTTTTATTGATTTCTCTTGCTCCCATCAAGCCCTTGCTGCCTTGCACACAAGCCAGATCCAATTACCTTGTCATGGTTTTCATAAGGCTACTGCTCTACAGTATAGTCCCTTCAAGTAATTTCACCTTTTTCCGTGGTAAATACTCTCTCCTATGCTTATGCACAGGAATCACCCCAGTAGGGCACTGGGGATAGTTTTTACTTTGATATCAAACATCTCATCCCAACCCATAGACGTCAGAGGAGAGACACATCTGAACTGAAACGGGCTTTGAGTCGGACCCGCAAATACTTTTAGTTTAGACAATAGCCAGTGACTGGGAAAGCAATTCCCTCAGGGAAAATGGCAGAGGGAGGTACAGACCAACCAGAAACTGTAGCTCAGGCTCCCCTGTTTGTATATACAGACACGCATATGTATATGTATTTTATATGTTTATATATTTATATATATACACATTTGTGTGTGCACGTCTCTGTAATGTGTATATAATTATACATTTGTGTGTGTGTGTGCATGTATTTGTAAACACACAGAGACACATACAGACTTGCACGTCATTTAGTTTCATCTTTTGCTGCTTTCCAAGCTGTTGCCCAAACAAAAGTAGCTTTTCAAGATTACCGCCGGCTCTAGCCGACACACTATTTCATGTTACCGTCGGAGAGAGTCACCAGGTAGATGTAGTAACCTTGGCACTAGCTGGCGATACACCAGAAAGTCTAACATCATTCCAGGAATACAGCAGTCCTCTTGTGCCCCTATGTAATGCTGTTATTTCTGCTTTTAATTCGTGAATATATGAAAAATAATTGGAGTGATCTCCCTTTGTGGCTGGGGTAGAGGAGAAAACTGGATGGGTAAATTTCCAGTTACCACAGATGTTAGTAAACCATGCCGCACTCCACCATTGACCAAATTACTAGCTACCTCTAAATGCTATGGGTATGAACTGTCTGGCTTCCTCTCCATGCACACAAGTCTGCGGGTAAGTATCATTTAAATGAGAAAACAGCGTTGGTTGCAGCCCAACTGATATCTTTCCACACTGTTACTACGTCTCCCGTTTACAGTGGCCCTATCAAACTCCTCGATTTGTCCGAGTATTCATCAATCCTGACACATTTTTAAAATAATATAGCCCTTACAGCCCTTGTGACCTTGCCCACGAGAGTTGAAATGATCCTGGTGCCATCCTTTTGCCTTCACTGGGTTGCAGCGTGCGACCCACGGGGGAATCTGCTGCCGGCAGCTGCCCGTTGTCCTGCCTCCTTGCTCTCTGCACCGGCTGTGGCTCTGAAGGACCCGGCTCATCTCTGGAGCACCTCCACAGCTATTAGCAGTCCTTGCTCTGGCAAGACGTGGAGAAGTCACGTGCATGGCAAAGGAGGAGAGCTGGGATGCTGAGAGGCTTGCTGGCAGAGCGCTCGGTCCTTTCCCACCCCATCTGGTCACCACCATCCGTCGCTGATTTTTGCTTCTCTGCTGTTACCGACAGAAGCTCTGTATGGACTTGGTGCTACTGGAAGCACGGTCAGGGCCGCTCTCAGTTTGGAAATACACCCAGAAGAAGAACAACAGACATTTTGCTCTGGAGTGCACCCTTCCGTGGAGCTCTCCTTTCTAGTTTCTTAGCCCCTTTTGGGACCTTTAGACTCTGATGTCACCTACTCAAATTATCACCACCAAGCTGCAGCTTCTCTTCCTGGTCAGCAGGAACAACAGCAAAGCCTGACAAAGTCCGGGCATGCTTGCCTGCATTTTCTGCTCCAGCCAGAGACTCTACCTGAGGCCGGGTGCCTTTCTCATCCTGCCTGTGCTGCAGGTCTCTCTCCAGATATTTTAGGCAGTGAGTTCTTCAGCCTTTCTTTGTATTTAGAGCAGGCATTTAATTCCACAACCACAGGGGCTGCGCGTTTTCAGATTAAACTGTGGTTTCAATTCCTCATTGACTCAGTTCTAGAGTTGGCTAAGCACAGTGACACAGAGGTGCAGCAACTAAGTGCATATCACATACGTATCAGCTGGCCCTGACCAGCTTGGTCACTCTGACAACTTCCATCAAGGTCTCAAGGTGGATTTATTCAGCATCTCCTGTTAATATTTAAGTGAAAGCAGTATTAGAAAGTTGCTTGTGTTTTCCAGTGTGAAGTTTCTGTCAGTTCTGCTGCTGCTTTGTAGTGTCTTTGGAGAAGCAGGGGCCGACACAGGAGGTCCTGGTGGATCCAGGTGGCTGGATCCCAGCCATGCAGCAGGTAGCATTGGGAGTGCCGGTGGCTATGTGGTGCGGAGCTAGAGAACTGGAGGACCGGTAGACAAACCCGTGGTGGGCATACGCTTTCCAGCGCTTGCAGCTCTTGCATCTCCCATCTTCTAGGCAATTTGTGAGCTCGAGTCCCATGGCCGGGACACAGAGGCCTCTTTTTGGCAGAGCAGCCAGGCCATCCGCTTCCGATTGCTTCTGGTTCCAGTCAAACAACTTCTTCTCTGCTGTAGCTTTCCACCAGCTACGGGTAACCTCAGCACGATCAAGCTCTGCTGGCTGTGAAACCCAAGCCCTGCTAGGCACAGACAGCACCCAGCACTGCGGTACCACTGTACTCTCCCTCTCTGTTCCTCAACAGATCTCTCCTGGTGTCGAGCCACACCTGTAGGCACAAACACCTCCTTTAGAGAGCTGCTTTCTACTACCCAATTAGAAGGCTGTCAGCGACAAGGCCATCACTCCTCCTGCAGCTTCTGACAAGCCTGGACACCGCTATACTGCTGCAGAAGATTAAAGGAGTCTTGCCTTTGTATTACCCAGCGGCTGTGTGCTAGCCAGAAACTAATTCCCCTTCCCAATGAATGTGTATGTGGAACAACTAATAGGCTCTGTAAGCCTGTCTTCATTCCTTATTAAAAGGAACACACTCTCTAAAGAACAGAGCTGTCTAATACACATTTCTCCCCCATTTCCCCTTTCATCAAGCCTCAAGAGAGCTGCAGTTCCTGAGAATTAGAGACTTCGGGGGGTGGAGGCGCTTTCTAGTAGTTACGACAAGGCTGAGTGTCGGGAATCCTAGATTCTTTTTAATGATTCATTTAGAAGCGATGGCGATTGCGTTCGCTCTCCAGCGATTGCTTTCTGCACTGCATATCCTCTGAAACTGAGGAACAGATGGGTGTGCAATGCTTTTACCTCTAGATCCCTGGCTCAGATCTGCTCTAGGCTGGTAGCAACAGAACCTCATTGTGCTCTGAAGGCTCTTTGGCAGCCAGTGTGAAATGAGTTGAATGACAATCCCGTACATTAACTTTACCACCAAGCATAAAGATTACTGGGTAGTACAAAATAAATGTTGCTTTAATCTCCTGTGGCAGTACAGAGGTGCTGGGATTTGTCAGGCACTGGCAGAAGGAGTGATGGTCTGGGGGGGGACCAGATCTCAACAGCATCCCAGGGTGCATCTGAGACTGCACTTGGCCCATTAACTTCCAAATTCTGGCTGCTTTACACGGTAAACCTGGCTGATGGAGTATGTAGAGCTGAAACACAACTAAAATAATTGATTACCTATAAATTCCATCTAACTCCCCAAGAAGTGGAACAGGCATGTACAGACTACTTAAAGCTTGTAAATTCACTTAGCGTCAGATGAAGTGTACCTACTTCCACTGGTGTAAATCTGGAGTAATTCCACTGAAGTATAGGAAATGTAAGGTCAGTGAAGTTGACTGGCATTAAACTAGCATCGTCGAGAATCATTTTTTAGCTAGAAAGCATGACAGATAAATGTCCTTTGAATTCCTGACCCCACTATGAAAATTAAACACAAGATGTGGAAACTCTTTGAAACTGATAGAAATGTCTCCGTCTTACATCTCTCTCCGGTAATCAAAACAAGGCACTGTAATCAGCTCCGATTCTAGGTCTATCTGTAAGGAACAAAGTGAACTTAGAAAATTAAATCATTTAACACATTATTTCCTTCCTCATTTCGGCGCCGATTGAGCTTATTGCACAATTTCTCCCCCCCTGCCCTGCAGCTGGGTTGTTCTGCAGCCTGGCGGGGCTGTGGGTGCTGTGGCAGGGCAGGAAGGTACCCAACGTTCCTGTTTACTGGAAGGATCGCTGCTTTGGGAGATTCCCTTTTAGACTCAGAGATTTCTTCACTGCCTTCCTGACGTCTGATTTCCTATTTCCTTTACTACCTGCTGAGTAGGAAACTTGGGACAGACCTAAATGGGGAGTATTCGCCTATGCTCTTATACCATACCAGCAAAATACTGATTTTGTAGCCGTAGCTTAAACCTTAAGCATCTTCTGCAGGAGTTTCTTCCAGCCTTGCTCGGGTGCAACACGCTGTGTTGGCAAAAGTGCAATTTTGCTGGGACGAATTATTCTGTCCTAGGAGCTTTTGCCAACATCGGGCATCATTTCTCCCTCCACCTCTGCCTGAGCCAGCCAAAGTTTGTAATGTAGGCTGTAATTGATAAACCTTATTTTATGGATTTAGAGTTTTTTAGATTTTAGATTTATTTTATAGATTTACAGTTTCAATCTAGGAAGATTTTTATGAATAGCAATTGCTCAGGGAATATTCTAAAGATATTTTGGTTATTTTACATAATAGGAAATACAATTACCTAGCCAGTGGCCTGGGCAGAGGAAAAATGTTTCCAAGGTGGGATAACTCCCATAATATTTCAACGACGATTATGAACAATATGATAGTTCGCAAGATCAGCATAATTTTCTGTATTTTCATCCCCCCGCCCTGTGGGTGTTGTAGAACTAATGGTCATTTCAGTCATTATTTAGCCATGGAAAAGACTTCATTTTAATTTGGAAGGTGGGATTGGCTTTGCTTTCTTAGGAGAGTGTCCACTGAGATCCTACAAGCGCATTCTGCACTATTGCTTTTCCGTGACTTGTTTAAAGTTTTTATCAGACTTTGTCCACTAATTGTTTTTTTTTCCTGTTCTCTTCCGCCCTCTTTCTAACGCTTCTGTGTTTTCGAGAATTCACCAAAACACTGAGCATGAGTTTCTGGCCAGACAAAAATTACTCTTCTCAGGAAAAGCTGGATGGCTAGACTCGATGATCTTAAAGGTCTTTTCCAACCTCAGTGATTCTATGATTCTAAAAGCGCCCACTGTAGTTTTCTAATTATTTCTATTTCATATAGATTTCCTGTTAACTACGCCTACAGGAAATAAGTGCTAATCTGTTACGCATCGGTTTCTTAGCTAAAGTACTTTGCATTCCACGGCTAATAATAAGTGATGATTTTCAATTGACAACTTACTTCCTCCCCGGTGTCGTTTAGGGAAAGTGCCAAGGAGAAAACTGTCAGGGAGAGAAATAATAATAAAAAATGGCTGCTGGCCTGGCTGGGTTTCCTGCAAAGGCTGCCTCTGCACAGATGGCTTCCTGCGATAGCTCTTCCCGGGCACCACAGCTTGCTGGGTACGGGCTCATATATATCACCAGTGAAGGTTTGATGGCCGTAAAACATCTGCGGGCTAGGGCTTCGGCTGCGGTTGGGTCATTTGGGCTTCTTGGACCTGTATCAGAAAATAGATGAAATAGTTGCCCGTGCGTTTCCCTGATTCGTCGCAGCAAAGAAGGGTTAATGCTTTAAACCTCACCGTTTTCTGTATTTATACAGAACGGATACAAAGCAGTAAACTGAGGTATGGAGCAATTGAGTACTTTGTTCCAGGGGCCGTATGAGCAGAGGTGGGCTATGAACCGTGTGACTTAGTGTGATGTGGTAGCCAATGGCTTATATTTCTTATTTCCGCTACGCTTTCCTGGCAAACCCCCGCCTCTTACCTTCACCATCTTAGGTGAAGGAAAGTAGGACATATCGCTGTTGTCACAAGTCTTCCTATCTTGACTCCTAGAGTTTCTTCCCTCCTCGTGTTCCTGCTGCTTTCCAAGCCAAAGGAAATGCAGCGTGGGACCGCTTTTTGTTTGCTGCTGTAACATAAGCATCACGATCAGACATACGGCAATTCCTTCATTGCTTAACAGTGAAAACCCTCTCTTAGCAATAACAGGAGCCATTCTACGCTATTCCTGGGACTGGCTGGAAGCAGGAGAGATGTCTCTCTATCACCAAGTATGAAGATGACTAAAATTATAATGAGGGCAAGTTTGCAGCCCACAGCAACACAAAATGCAGCGGAGATTGTAAAACCATCTTTCCATGCCACACAGTCCACGCTGTGCTTCTCAGAAGATCTAGCTATCTGGGTTTCCTGGTCAGTGCTTCTGCCATTTCTTCCATGCACTCTTCCCAGGACTCCAGCTTCACCAACCGCTCTCCAGGGTGGGAAAATCAGGTTTCTAAATGCTGCAAGCAATACCTGGGCTTGATTTCCTGCAGATTCGGGAAAGGTACAGGCTTTCTGCTGTGGCCAAACGAGGGTGAACAGGGGGAAACACATTGGTAGGGTGTGGAAACTTGCTTAATATCTGACCGTAGATGTTTAGGGCTACGTGTCTTTTGCTCCCATTGCATTTTTACATGATTAGTCTTTCCACAAAGATTTTATTTGCTGAAATAAAATGTAAATGTAGAAGAGAGAGCTCTCTTTCTGCTCTGGGTGAGAGCTTGACCGTTTGCTTCCCAGCATCAGTGACCTGACCAGGTTTAAGATTCCCAGGCTACTTTTCACCTCAGCTGCAGTGAAGTGGGAGAGATTGATTGTAGATGCCCCATCCCTGGAAACATCCAAGGTCAGGTTGGACGGGGCGCTGAGCAACCTGATCTAGTTGAAGACGTCCCTGCCCACGGCAGGGGGGTTGGACTAGATGACCTCTAAAGGTCCCTTCCAACCCAAACTATTCTATGATTCTATGAATGTACACCCCAGGAGAATGTGGCAGCACAGAAGGATGTAGAGGATTTAGCCCACAGTGCAAATCACAGAGAGGAATGATTTCAGTAGGGATGACCACCCCCAGATGAGAACAGAAATAGATAAGAACTGAATGTAGAGATGCAGCTTGAGAGTGTCTTCATTTATGGTGCACGTGTGAGGCAAGACCAACTCTACAGGTCCCTTCAGTGGCTTTTAGCACGGAGGAACAAGATCCCCACCCCAACCAGCAAGTTAAAGCTGATAACGTGTCCTGTAATTGATGCCACGTGGATGGGCTCAGTCACGAACAAAAATTCAGGGTTCTTAGATGGCTCAGAAGTAGGTCCATATCTTGCAAACCTTTCCTTTTTAAAGGATTCATTGGCTTACATATTTACAGCAATATTGGCGAAAAAGGAGAACGTCTGACAATTTCCTACCAAAATCAACAGCAGCAGTCAGTTTATCTTGAGGAGATTTTGCTAGTCCACATGTCAAAGGACCACTATTTATCAAGACTATTACAGCTTTAATGAGCTTTGGGAGTTATCAAACAACTTCCTAGTCAGTGTGGGCAAAATTTATTCTATCTTCATACAGTCCTAGCTTGTACTTACAAGCTTAGTAGTAGCTGCTGTCCTCCTGCCTCTTGGGTAAGTAAGAAAACCTCTTCATCCCCATACACACATTGTGTATGTATGTACCCCAGCCCTACTGCAATGCTTCTGCTATGGCTTAGAGAGAAATCCTGGTTTAGAAAGACTTCCCAAACCATTCTGCCGGTGGTCCCCTGCTTAACAGCTCTGCAGGATTCAATTCTTCTATGTGAAGACTGATTTCACAGTTTCTGAGTTTAAAGTGAGTTTAACTGTGCTCTCAGTTACACCTTTGGTAACTCAAATATAGAATTTGTCCTGATATTCCTTCTGCAAGTGTGTATGTTTCATTAATGTTAGGACAAGTGTGGTCTTGTGCAATGAAAATATCTGGAAGTTTGAAAATTAGTCTAAGACCATGAAATCAAGCTAGATTTTCATCGGGAAAAAAGCCTCAGTCCCGCTGGGTACAGCTCCAGCAAGGCACATTTCATTCTCGATGAAAGCCTGAGTTTTCTTCCTTCCAAAGCTTTTATTTTGCTTGAGTTTGAATGATTGTATGATTGATTGACAGATGGAGAGACAGACACGCTGCCAGAGGGGTGCTATTAGGGACAACCTCTTCCGAGTTGCCTTGGCCAACATTTACCTGAAGCCTATCACCTCTTGCCTGTACTGCCTCGCATCTAACCCAACTTACCAAAAACTTGGGGGAGCTTGCATCTCTGGCAGAAATCACTAAGCTTGTATGTACACATTTATAATAAATCTCAACACTCTCTTTTTCACCTCCTTTCTCTGAAATTTTAGTTTTCTAACAAGCTGCCCATTTTCCTTTAATTACACAGCAAAACCCCCTATCTTCAATATCCACGCTGGACTCTTTTATCACCACGATATTTATTGCTAACTGACTCGTGGAACCTATTCAGCATATAACCTTCTTTTTTTTTTTTTCTTTTTGACCACAATCCATTTCCCCTGTGTGCATGTGTTTCGCTCCCTGTATCTCATCCCATCCCATTAGCTCTCTGTGCTGAATAGCCTGTTCCAGGACATCAAACTTTAATTTAAACAGAAGATGATCAATAAGCTTAGCAAATTGCCTATGGCAACGTCAGCAGTTTGAATCAAAGGGGTTTATAGGTAATTTAAAGGGCATCCTCATTCACCCCCACAACGTGGTATGTACCTATTGCTTGCTTTGCCAGTTACAGCTCAGCTGGCTGAACAAGAGGAATAAGAGCTTTTTCTCCACACACAAGCTGGGAAATGGTACACAGCATCTATTCCAGGCGGTTTTGATAGTGTGTTTTGAAACCACAAAAGGCAGGGCATCTCGGGGGGAGAAAGAAATCTTACTCACAAGACTTGTTAAAAAAAACCACATCAGAGCTTAGAATCAGTATCAGCACTAAAGAAACAGAGATGTGAAAGACACGCACTCCTCAGTCCAACCCTGTTCTGCTGGAGCTGTGGCTTGGGACCACCATATTTTCATATAAGGGAGGAGAGATTATATTTTAATCTGTTTCTAGAATCTCGCCAGTTTGATTTTCAGACATCTTAGGTAAATCCACAATGTTTATGTCAGAGAGCTTACATAAGAAAAACTACATCTGTAACCACAGTTTTGAAGATGTTTTGTTTGTACCAAGTTCTACGTCCACTGACCTGGATAATGATAATTTAAAGTTGCAAATACATTTATATTGAACTTCCCTTGAGAACACGAAGAGCTGGTTTGAACACAATTGTGAAGAAAATGAACCAGTGGGTTGGACTGGTGGCTCGATAAAGCCAACAGCTGCCTGACACATGGGTGACGGTTCCCGGCTTCCCTCCATCTTTTACCTTCTGTACCAGCAGCAGGCGAATATTGAACAGCTACCGCATTGGCTTGAGCTACCGGCTATCTTTGTTGGAAGAAGAAACCTGTTGCTGTGTACGGGAGAGAGGAAAAGAAACGCCATGAAAATGGGCGTTAGTCAGAGAGCGACGCAGGAGGTGGCTGCCAGCCAGCCCGCGGGAGAAGGCAAAAACCTCTTGAGAAGGTCTTCTGCAGGATTCACAAAATCTTGCGTTACGGAGGGGGGTTCTTCGGGCAGGGGGTAGCAGCGGCAAATATCTCTGGCCCGTGTTTCAGACTCGTAAACATTGTGCCCTGTTATTTAGGAGCACAGCGGGGGCCGATAAGGCCCTTGTAAGAGGGGATATACGGTTCTAAAGGCACTTAGCTCCTAGCTGGCTCTAGGTCGGAAATTACACAATGGATGTTGAAATGTTGGCTTGTTGAAAAGTTGTCATTTGAGTAATGGATGCTTTGTTTCCTGTTTTTGCTGAAAGCTAAAGCGAAACATAATTAGCAAGCGAGAAAGCAACCTTGGCAGCCAAACAAAAAAAGCACATTTTGGGCGCCTGAGCCAATTAAAATTGTTTATGTAGCCCATGAACAATATTTTTCTCCAAATCATTATGACTGAGAGAATTCATCGTAACACAGCCAGGCTTGCTTCTCACAGACCGGAGCCTGTGCCGTGTTGTGTGCTGTCGGCTCCCAAGGATGAACTGAGGGCACGCTGCAACGTCCAAGACGCTTGTAGGGATGAAAGAGAAAAGTCTTGTGACTGGAAGGGGAAGGCTCAACTCCCATTTCTTTTGGTTCTGGGTAGATCCCGTGCATACGAGAACTTTAATTTGCCTTCACGATTGAAATGTGTATTAATTTTAGATTACAAATCTCTTTTTTTCAGCTTGTCTTGCATTGCAGAAGCTGAGATCCTCTCCTTTTTATTCTGTAAACTCATAGCTTAAGAAACCTGCACTGTATTCCTTTTGATACTTGAGTCCATACCCTGCTTGATTCTCACATGGGTGCTCAGAGATTGAGTTTCTGTTGATGTAAGGTCTGGCTTCTTTTCTTGCTATATGAGAAAATAATCCCTTAGGAGAAAACAATAGGTGGACAAATACTGCCGCTATTTAGTATGATGCTCATCTGCTCCTGTCGTAACAAATTATTGTGTTTTCCATTTGTCTCTGAATTCTCAGCTTTCATTCCTGGATGTGTAGTCATTTTATGTGCAATATTTTAAAGTATTTTTATGAATTGGCCTGTTTTAATGTTTTGCTTGTTTCTGAAGCAAAGTTAAATCTGTTTGTGAAAATTATCACCGCCATTTGGTAAAAGTTATACACGTCCTGAAATAAACAAAAGTGAATGGATCGATACAGAGGAGAAACACTTTCTCTGCCGTGTAGCCCATCGCCAAGCAATGAACATTAAGTGCATACACATGCAAAATGAATGCTGTCTGTGTCTAGACTTGCCCAAAGTTGTATTTTTCTGTAAATGTGTTTTGCTTGCTGCCTGTCTCTGGCCGTGTTCAGTGTGTGTGTGTTTATGTTATCGAGCATAGCTTGTTTTGTTTCAGGACTTTCAGAAAGAAAAATGAATTGGGTGTGACTTACCCTAGGAATGTTCTCAAAACAAAACGCTGGGTGGGTGTTCAGTCTGTTTTGACTTGCCCTTGGTACAGAGTCTAGAGCACAAATGAGGCGAGTGGACTCACAAATCATAGCTGCTGGAAGCAGAAATCCTGGGCTCAGGCTCCAATCCCCACTGAACCGAAGTGCTAAAAAGGCGCCTTGTTAGTATTTCACATTTCACAGTGCCAGTAAAATACTGGGAGAAGCTAATGTAGGAGCAGTTCTTGCACTTAAATACAGGTCTTGGCATTTATTTAGCACTAGCAGCTTATGTATTAGTACTGGAGCCGTGCTCAGCTGGCAGAACTGGCACTGTGGTTGTATCCGCAAAGGTCTGTACCGGTTCTCGGACAAGGGGAAGTGTCTCTCCTCATCCAGATTTAGTTATAATCAAAAAGAGAGGGACAGAAATGCAGACAAGAGATTCCCCTCTCCTTCACGTAGTAATTCTCAGGCTTCTTCCATTAATAATGAATATAAACATATAAATACACAAACCTGGGTGAAGGGAGGAATTAATCATAGTCTTCCAGGATGGGCCAGTGTGAACACTGAATGACCAGAAACAATAAAGGAAAGCTCGTCATGGTGGAAGTAACTGTAGAGGACAACAGGCACAAACGGAGCGGTGGTGTTACTTTTGCAGATACACCGGTGCAGGACGATGAGGGTGAAATAGGCGTTGCTGGCAGCCGTACAGCGACAGGGGTACTTGCCAAAGTGTGTGATGCGTTGGGACAATCACCAAGAGGCTCTAGGAAAATGTGGAGCTTAATGTCATCGTTATAACTGTGGTTCGTACGGCTGTTACGATCTCTGCTGCTGGGTGAGGGTCTCAGCTCAGCCCGTGCTGAGAACTCCCGTTCCCACCTCAGTCAGCAAAATGGGGACCAGTCACCTCTTCTGGAATAACCAGAGCTGAAGTTCTGGCAGACAAAAGCAGTGGCATGACCTGTGCTTAACCTGGGGTGAACCTACTTCCCGAAGAAGAAGCCTCCTTGGTGTGTTCCTCCAGTTCTCTCACTTTATTCAGAAGCATGTTCCTAGGTTCTGAAAATAGTATGTCTTTACTTTGTTGCGGCTCTGCATAGGAAAAAAAAGCAACAGAAAGTATCAGTACTTCTGTTAGCCACAATCTTATATACCAAGAAAGGTTTTGACCCAGAAAATAAGCAGTATTATTTAGTAAGAGTCGTGAGTATAGTTTTATATTACTATAAAATCAGTAACGAAACATGATGTGCATGTTCTTACCTGATCAAACAAGATATTTTTTTCTATGAAATGTATTAGCCCCGAGTGGGTCTAGCAGTTTTCTTTGATAAATGTGGCATTAATACACTGAGAAATTCAGATAGTTTATCAGCATCCATTAAGGAATGGAAGGAAATTAGGACAAAAGCCTGTTGTTTATTCAAGGTTGTGTTTTATTTATCCTCTGGCTTTTAAAAGCCTCTTGTTTTATGTGCCTTCTGGGCACGCAGGCTTCAATTTGAAAACATTACCACTAAAACAAACAACCAAACTGACAAAAGTCATCTCAGGGAGAGCAACTGAGATGTAAAAGCAACTCCGTACTCGCAATACCCTTTGAGGTAAAAGCCTTCCGCTGAGGTTTGAAGGACGATGACCCCTAGATCAGACCAAAGGGGGAAATCGTGACTCCCTGGCAAAGAGGATGTTCTTACTTTGGCTCTTCAGACTTTATATCTGTGAACTCTTAGCAGCCTAGGCTCCTGAGATGGAGGTTAAGAGGTTGTGTGGGGGATGTGGGACTGGGGGATGGGATCACATCCCTTTGCACACTGTCACAAAGCTAATATGAGGGCTCAATTAAGCAGTGAGCACTTCCATGTATGATAGGTGGGAAAAAAATAGACAGGAAAAGTAGAGATAGAAGGACAAGTATTTCTATTTCTGTGGACAGATGATAAGCATAAAACATTGTGAGCTTTCTCCCGGATGCTCTCTGATTTTCCAGCCTCTTCTCTGACTGTTCAAGGCTCACATATATTCCTTTTTGTTACCCATAGGTAAACTCACCAAACAGCAAAATATTGGACCATTCCAAAATGGTACATTGACAGAATTTTTTGTTTTCTGTTTTATTACTTCCTTTTCTGATCCATCAGGGATTGTCAGAAGGTCTGTGCTGAGGATAGACTCAGTTGAGTAGAAACAGCTATTAAAATTCTCCTCCAGGCGACTATCCTGCATTTGTTTTCACAAATTTCACAACTTTCACGGCTTTTCCTTCACCACCACCCCATGTCCCCAGACCCACCTGACCAGGGTGGGACCTATAAGTCCCCGCCTGCATTCCAGAAAAATGGGAAACCCTTTCTGACCTGCCTTCCCTTGACCCCATCCTATGCTTCCTGGCCATCTCTCCAGAACCAACTGGTGTCTGGGGACCAGATTACCTGTGATGGCCAGCAGTAGCATCCTGCGTGCAGTCCTCAGAATTTGGGGACTCCTGAGAGCAGCATTTTGCAGGTCCGAGAGGCTCAAGCAGTATTCCAGTCCTGGGAACCTACTCTAGCAGGACAACCAACAATTTGAAGCTCGCTCACTGATGCTAATCATGGTAGAGAAAAATTGTAAAGGCACCTAAGAATCTCTTCTCAAATGTCACTTTCAGCAGATGTTGAGGTCCTCGGTGAGTTTGAAGTTGTTACCTGCTGGCTTTTTTCAAACATTGCATTTGTGTTGCATTTGTTGCAGTGGGTTGTCTTCATTGCTTTGTCTACATCAGTTAAAATCCTGACATTTTCTCACACAACTGGCCCTGAGGATTGACTTTTTTTTATTCTTCTGTAAAAGTCTATCTATTCCAGACAGTTGTGAGGTTGAGGCTGAGGCTTCGGCGTGGTGTTACGAAGACCTCCCTTTGTGACCGACCTCGGTGTCACTCTGAGATTGTAATGAGTGATGAACGACTGTCCCTCTTCATCATTCCAGGGATGGGATGCCCCATCCCTGGAAACATTCAAGGTCCGGTTGGATGGGGCTCTGAGCAACCTGATCTAGTTGAAAATGTCCCTGCTCATTGCAGGGGGGTTGGACTAGATGACCTTTAGAGGTCCCTTCCAACCCAAACTATTCTATGATTCTATGATCTGTGTCAGGATGGGAACATATCCCGCAATGGCCATCAAACTGAACATCGACAGATGCAGCAGTTTTTCTGGATTCCTGATATCTGATTCTCACTGCTGGACTAGCGTATATTGTTAAAAAAAAAATAGATCTGATCTGAAGACGCAGTGAGGAACTTGGACAGATCAACAGTAGACCTCATCTCTGGACATCCCTACAAATCCTAAAACATACAGCTAGCAAAAGTGGAGCAAAACAGCACGTCAGTGAAATTTAGCTTAAAAGACCCCATGAGTTTTCCAGTCAGATTCTGTATTATTAACTAAATTGTTTCTGTTTCCTTTTGTAGAACATGCTGAGAGCAGGCTGGCTCTCGCTACGTAATCACATGAAATAAAAGTACTCTGCACAGTTCTCGTAGTGTGTACGTGGGGGGGGTGGCTGTGTTTACGTGCGGATGGATGGATGCGTAGGTCCTGGTCAGTCTAACAGTCAAATGATATTGATGTACCTCACGATGAAGAGTAGATGAAATTAAGCTATCTTACCACTCGGACAGTGTTAAGAGGCCATTATGTCAACTAGTTTTATAATAGAACCAACTTTACACCCACCACTGCTCCTGTGCCGTATTCACACACGTTGAGGCATACCTATCTTTTAGAAAGAACTTCCAAGGGAGGTAACCTGAAAGGGGAATAAAGCGTAGGAACTGCGTCACCCAAGGATGATCTTCATCTTGCTACGCTAGGGCAGTTCTTCCCCTTGACTAACGTTGCCCGATGAGGGTGGCTTTCCCAGTGCAAACTGGTGGAGCGTTCAGGGAAGGGATGGCACCAGTTTGCAAAACAACCCTTTGGGTGGAAGGACCTTGCTCTGCGTTCTTGCACACGCTGAGGTTTTTTTATGTTCTGTTGAGGAAATACAGCAATGTTTGGAGAAGCCAAGCAGGGAGGCAAAGAGGAACTAGGGTTCTTTTAAAACACTTTGGCCACAAACAAAAGCGCTAAACCGCTTTTTTCTACGCTCTGTCCCCTCGGTGCGGAGGCACCAGCAGCCAATTGCATTATAGCGCTGCTGATTACTTATGGTTCCCTTCCTGTGAGGACAGGCCCTGATGTGTTGTTTTTTGATAACGCTGGCTCCTTTAGAGCAATAATGCTGGTACAGTTTCCTGCCTAATCGGAGAGCAATTACTGTACCTCAAAAGGGAAAACATTTAGAAGAACCCAGTTTTAGCTCAGAAGTGATAACAGGAACATTTTCTTGCTAAGCCATGGTTATACTTGAGCTCATCCGAGGATCTCCCATAGCAACACGTGGCAAAAATCAGAGAGAGGAGAGGCTGAGGGTTGTTCTTACCTACCATGTTCCTATATGATCAGGATCCCCTGCTGCTTGCATGGTTTGGGAGCTGGGATATTGTTGGTGCCCATCAGTTGTGAGAGAACATGGAATCTTTTCCCTCTAGGTCCCTAATGTGCATTTGCTCTAGCTTAGAGGGAACAGCGTTTGCTATTACTGATTTCTGATCTGTGTTAACTGAGCTACTGGCCTTGGTCAGCTCTTCACTGATGGCAGGTGACCACGTCCAGAAGCAGAAGGCTGTACTTCCATGGTTTGCAGAGGTGCTGTTAGAGCTGCCTCTGCTTAGCTGGTAAACCCATTGCTATTTTCAAATAGAATAATAGAATCATAGAATCATCTAGATAGAAAAAGACCTCTAAGATCATCGAGTCCAACCAAATTAATTTGCCAAACTTCTATGGGAACAAAAATCAAAGATTAAAGGGTTGAAAGGTTATTCCAGCAGAGTGGTGTAGCCAAAGACGGTATTATCCTGTAGTTTCGGAAGGGGAAACAGAGTATCTGGGGGGAAAAAATAGTCTCTGCTTGGACTGCTGGCCCATTTCTGGTGATTCAGTGCTTTCTTTAGGACTCATGCACTCAGGCATTTCCACCTAAGGCTGAGGCGTGTGCTTTTGACCTCCTCGCCGGAGAAGTCTCTGGCTACAAAGGGTGTGTGTCTGTGGTGAGAGAAGCGCTATCTTACTGAAGTCGAGCAGGGAAAGGAAATGACTCAATCATCAAAAGGCCCTCCTTCCTCAGGGAACTGTCCTTAATCAGTATTATCCCGTTACAATAATACTATTTCAGAAGGACTGTGAACCAGAGCACGGCGTAGCCATGTAAACTGCTTCCTGTATTTGCCAAACAAAACAGCATTCAGCAATTAATAGAATTTAGCTATTAGTCCTGCTATGATAAAACAACAAACATGGCTGTTCATCCTGCAGCCCATCTTGGTGCAATCCTTCTCCCAGGAAGAGTCCTTTTCTTTTGGATCTGCGTTACCTGCTGCTCCAGGAAAGAATAAACAACAATTAACAAGCTTGCTTGCATTTTGCCTGGCTTAAAGTGTCATAGCTATGAAAATTGTCCTCATTACCCTTGCAAGAGCTATTGCAAAGCTTCCTCCTGGGATACCCTGATTAGTCATTGCTTTAGTATTAAGCTGGGATACTTTGTGTTGCTTGCCAGGGATCCTGTACAATCTCTACCTTTTGGTGCTTGATAAAATAGGCAGCTCCAGAAGCTGGCAGTGGAAGCTACAGAATAAAGCCGTAGGTCCTTCAGAGCTCGGGGACCAGGAGTATTACAAAGACGCAGCTCGCCATAATTAACTCTGATTAGACACAGCCACAGATGTGCAGCATCTCAGCAACAAACGGACCATTTGTTCTTCTTTGATTTGATAGGAGAGAAGCTCGTAACGTGACAAGAAAATGCCACTTGTAACTTGCTCTCCCCTCACCATTTCCCTTTTAGCACTGTCCGTCAGTCACCTCCGTGGCTGAGCACGGAGGGTTTGCAGGTTGACTTTTGTGTGTGTCTGGCAGTAAAATCATACCAGGGATGAAATGAAAACTTCTGTTGTTGCAATTAAGACTCTTGCTGCTGCATTTGTAATTGTAGTAGCATCTCAGGTCTGGTGCAGGGACTGAGACTCCATGGTAGCCGTATGGTTTAACCATCCAGTGAGCAGACTCTGATTTGGGAAGCTTTTATAACAGTATCAGAAAGGGTGTGTGTCTGGCAGTAAAATCATACCAGGGATGAAATGAAAACTTCTGTTGTTGCAATTAAGACTCTTGCTGCTGCATTTGTAATTGTAGTAGCATCTCAGGTCTGGTGCAGGGACTGAGACTCCATGGTAGCCGTATGGTTTAACCATCCAGTGAGCAGACTCTGATTTGGGAAGCTTTTATAACAGTATCAGAAAGGATGCAACAGGAGACTCTGATTCGGGAAGCTTTTATAACAGTATCAGAAAGGATGCAACAGGTGAATACAGAAAACGAGGCTGGGTAAATGCTAAATAATAATAGTGGATAGCTAGATCAGAGTACCAAGCGTATGAAACACACACTGGACGAAAATCATTCTTGCATAAGTTAATTTTGACGTGGAAGTTTTCAAATATGCAAAGGAATCTCAAATGACGTGTGAAAAACCTACCTAGTGAAACTTGACAGCTTTTTTTTCTTTGCAGGTGCCAAAAATAATCGAATATTTGTCAAAAAAAAAATCATTCGGGATGCCCAGTTACCCAGGATGACTTCACCAGCGTGGGTTTTACTCCTGAGAATAAATGAGCTGATAACCAAACAGACTTAGTATGGGCATTTCAATATGCTTTGTAAACATTTGCTTTGAAGCCTTTCTGTGCAGGCTGCATAGGCTTTCAGAAGACCGACTGCCAGGACAGAGCTTTGACTGGGGGGTTTCAGAACAAAACCACAGAGCCAACCTTTGGGTTCGGGTTTGGTTCTAGGGTTTGGGTTTTTTTTTTTGCCAAATGTGGGAAATAGATGTTTCAAATGCACAAGGATTAGAAGGGGAATAGAATAGATGAAGAGAACACGGGTCTTCGCTTTTCTTGGAAATATGGGCTACAAACTTCAGCTTCTGCCTCAGCTGGTTTCTGGTTACTGCCTCGATGGGAATGATAAAAATGCAAAATCGGTACAGTGGGTCTTCTCATCGCAAGAGATGAAACTAATGGCCTAAATTTATGGCTGATGTAATTTCACTGAAGTCGGTAGATTTACACTACAGAGTCTAACCATATGTTTGGGCTTTTTTATACACGATAAAGCTGAATGATGTTGATGATACTGTGACAGCTCTGATGTCTTGTTTCAACTCCAAAATGCCTCAAAACTTTCCACTGTGTAATATTCCAGAGGGGATAAGTGTGGTAATAGCGAAGTCGAATATTTGATGCTCAAGTCTGTATCTTGGATTTGCAAGAATAGCATCACGGAATTTGTCAAAAAAAGACTTTCCTTCAAGTACTCTGTATACAAGTAAGATGTGAGCTGAGAAAAAAACCACGTCTGAACTCAAACTGCAAAGTTCAGAAAGAGAGGACGATGGTACCAGTGTAACCCACGTGAGACATGGCTAATACCAAGAAGCAACAAAAATAAATCATTTTCTTGGTACACTGACTGCCAGCAAGGGTGCAGAGCTCCTGCTGATCTACCATGCTTTAACTGAACTTCTGGGCATAAGTTGACAAAAGTAGAGGTTAAAATTCTTCTCTGCATTGGATAAGGTCTTATCTTTACGTTGCTTGGGAAAACAACAATGGATTTTTAGGGGCATTTGGGACTCTGTTCAAACACCACTGAAATCAAAGGGTTTTTTCCACTGGCTTTGGATTAGAAAATAAACTGATGGGGTGAGGAAGGATCATCTTTGAAGGACTCAGGAGATGTTAATTCAGTTCTTGGCTGTGCCAGAGGTTCCCAGGGTGATCTTGGGAAGACTGCCTCGTCTGGCTGTGGAAGTTTTCCATTTGCATAGTCAAATGATACTGCTTCCTTTCTACCACCTCTTCCCTGGCTTGTCCTTGGAAACTATTTGTGTAGGATCCATCTCAGACTCGTGTTTGTACAGCATCTATCACACTGGGATCCCAGCTGAGGTAAAATTACGCAGAAGGACATTGGAATGATTTGGTGGGAAGAACGTTAATTATGAAATACTATTTTAAAAATGAGCAGTTCAACTAGCAAAATGTTAGAATATTTTGTACTACACTAGTACTCTTCATTTTAAATCCTTGAGTCAGATTGGTCTCACTTTCTGTGCTGGAGTTAAAAAACAAGACACATATCGACAAGTAAATATCTTTAATGAATTCTTTCTTAACATTTCACCAAGTTAGAAACGTCCACCAGAGGATTAGCAGATTTGAACTTCTGGCTTAGTTGTGACCACACAAATACTTTTTTATGATCCTTTATAAACAATTATCCATTTCTTATGTTACAGTCTTGGAGGTGAAAAAGAAGGCTGGGATTTCATATTTTGGCATGAACCTGAAACATGCAGCGCGTCTTTCATTTTCTACAGATACAAGGCTAGATTATTCTCCTGAATCTGCTGCTATAAATATGAATGACACTTCTAAAACTAAAACAGGTTATGGCTGCATCTCAAAGAAAAAACAGGGTCAAGGTTTAGTCAGAGAGAAAATTCATTACATACTCAATGAAACAGCAAAGAAACAAGAGCATCAAGAATATCAGCAGGGCTTTCCAGAATTTATTTTGGTATTTATATAAAAGTGTGCAAACAAAACACCACCGAAAATCCTAGATAGGTTGCATTCTTTGACCATACTCCAATCAAGTAGCTGAAAGCCATTAAAAAAAGTATGTATATCTAAAATCATAAATCTACCAGTTCTCCCACGTCAGCTCTCCCTGGCCTGGATGCTAGGCAACAGCTCTTGGATGAGGCTTAAAGCTCCATTGAGCTACTTCATACCAGCACTGGAGTGGTGGTAAGCAGCACAAGGTCCCACCACAAAACAAGCCCTCTTGGTTTAGAATAAAAAGGCAGCAGGTTGTGACCTCTCCTTTCCACCGAGGTATCCAAAGGATGACTGTCTGGCACCTCCCTCCATCCTGTACATTTGATAGGAACAAGCTTGCTCTCCATCTTGTCCGTAGCATTATATTTGGCATCTCCAGGGCTTGATTCAATAGCAGAAGGGCTTCCCATTTGCTATTGCTGCCACATATTATCCAAAGAATCAAAATCCTTAACCTCCTTCAAACAGCTTTCTGTGAGATGAGTCAGTAATTAACAATAGCGGTACCAGTAAGCCTGGGAGGTTGTTTCTAACAAGCAGGTACATTTTAAATGAACAGTGAAATTTTTGGGGAGCTATTTGAAGAGATTCTCCTTCTTCATTAGAATATCAGAAATAACATTCTTATTTCTGCGTCTCTCACCATTCCCCTCTACTTAGTTTCACCAGCCTAATTGGGATAGCAGCTCTTTCCCTTCTAAATTCGCTAGCCATGCAGCCCACAGATACATTGTCATTCATAAGAAATCATGAGCAATAGGGATCCAAATGTGCTTAATGTCTACAATCACCCAAGGCAGATTTGCAAATGAAACCTTTGTTTATTATGGCAACCGATCAGGAAAATCTTCTTTCAAGATAATAACGTTAACTCAGAAAGAGCAGAGGCACAATAAATCAAAATCTTTGGCAATGCAAAAGGAAAAAAAAAGTTGGCATGCTTGGAGAAAAGATAGAAGCCCAGGTGGTAACTATTGCACCTAACACGATACAAAGCCAGTCTTCCCTGGGAGTAAAATGATGCTTGGCAAGATAGCAACAGAGTAAAAAGCTAACATTTTTCTAGCTTTAATGGCAAAGAATACAAAGGGTCAGATCCATCATGCCTTTGTTAAACCAAGTCCATAGAGACTTTTCTTGACACAAGCAGATCTATCAAAAGAGGAAGAAAACACAGTTAGCAGCCAGTAGTAACAGATTCTTGTCAGGTTCCCCAAAATTACTTTGAAAATATCTTTTCTTCAATGCTAGACTTGTCCCTGGCTATTAAACATCTGCTCAATTGTAGAAATACTTGAAAGATTACTTGGTGATAAAACTCAGAACAAAATAAAAGTTTTTCTAGGGCAGGCTGATAGGGTGTAGACACATCTAGTAAAATAGATCCCCTTCTGATGGTCTTATAAAACAGCAGGAAAGAGACTTGGGTGAAATTTGTCCATGCTTAAGTTATGCAGCCAATGTTAATTGAGGAAAGCTCCCTTTGAGACTATGATAATGTCTGTTCTAAGCAAAAAGGGGCGAGCTTTCTCTACCTGAGGAAACATTCACATCATCTGGACCGTGTTTCAACTCCTCCCTTGTTCCCTGAGTTTCTTTATATACCATCACAGCAGTCTGTAGAGGCTTCAGCTGTCAGGTGTACGCCTATTATACCCGCCATGCCATAAAAAATGGTTGCTGGCCTAAACCATTTGCAGACGAAAGCCTAGTCCTACAAAGATTCTCATAACATGCAAATATTAGGGCAGAACTCAATAGGGCTGCATAAAATCTCTTGGTTAATTATGTGCCTAAGTGGTTCCAGATCAGGATCATACATGGTATCGATACCAATAAGCAGAACATGAGTTTTCTCTAACCAAAACTAGTATTTAAAAGAACTACCAGGGTGGAATATCTAAGAAAGGTAAAATATATACAACTGAAATAAAATCACCTACCCAATAGAAGTGCAGTGACAACTACATGGAGTGAGAAATATTCAGAAAGAAAGGCTACAAACCTGTGACCCACTCTGCTAGCGGAAAAAAAAATGCTATGGGAAGAGAAGGGGCCCTGCTAGCGGAAAAAAAAAATGCTATGGGAAGAGAAGGGGCTTATGGTGATGTTCTGGATTAGCAGAGAGGGACTAAGAGCCATGTTGCTGGGAATATGGGATGGCCTGCCTGCCTATCAGCCATCCAAAGTGGCTCCCCTCGAAGGCTGTGGGTACCTGTGAAGGTGTGAGCTCCCAGGAGACAGTTGTTGGTTGTTGTTCCCACCAGATCCTAGCTGTGGGAAGCTGAGAAGAAATCAGCTCTATGTATGGTATTCCCTCGAGGTCCTTCCTTAGAGGGTAAAAGCTTTTGAAGAAGGATGGTGGGAGGATTAAAAGATATTTCTGGCACATCCCTGACTCATGAAGGAAACTGCTAGAAGGCAACCCGGTCTCCTGAAAATATAGTGACAGCAATCACTAGAAATATGCCGTACTGCTGGCCCAAACCTACCATCCCCACCTGAGGCCATCCTTTCCCCAAATTCTGCATGCATAGGGCTGTAGGTCTGAGCTTCCCAAATATGCTGCAAAATTGTCCCCTGAGTGGACACCCCATGTGTCACCGAAGAGCAGCTGAAGGAGCTGATAAAGTTACTTAACAACAGAGCTGGGAACACAAGGTATAAACACAGCTAGTGAAGCTCAGGCAGATGTTGCTGAGTGCTTTCTCTGCAGCTTAATGATAATGAGGAGACAGCTATCCCTCCTCCCATATGTCCTGGCATCTCAAAAAGAGCGAGCGAAGAAGGAGGAAAGGGAAAGGCTGTGTGGTCAGCGGGCGGGGTGAGACCACCACCTCTCACGCATCCTTATCGGCCTCCACAGAGACACAAACACTCCTTTCACAAGGGTGTGTAAAATAGTCTTCAAAGCGATAGCAACGGAACCAACCGAGAAATGGCCCGTAGAAAGAATTAAAAACAAAAACTTGGCCTTTTTTTTTCTGCTCTCTTTTTTCACTAAACCCATCCTGAAGGCAGAATCGGCAGCCCATGGCCCTGCATAATGAAACATCCATGTTAAGCAAGTCACCTCTGAGGGTCCCTTTCTCTTATTTTCAGGAAAGGACACCCCTGTACACCCTTCCGTCAAAGTATGTGTCACATATATATTTCACATTGACAGTGAAAAAGGGAAGTGTACAAAATGTACTAAGCTCTGAGAAACCCAAATACTTGCTCTGCAAGTTGCTGGCCACCTTCACCTCTGTTGCAGTGGGAGCTGCAGGGGCTCAGCAGCTTCACTGAAGGCACACACGGGTATAATAAATTAGGGGTTCACAGGAGGGAAGAGGTTCTTGGAGCCCTGAAAGTGAAAATATTATGGGCAGGAGAAGAGAGGGAGAGAGGAGGGGAAAATAGAAATGAAAGGAGGTGAAGGGAGCTGGTAGAGAGAATAGAGAGAAAAGTTAAGAAATGAGATGCTATATATGATTAAGACCAAAAAATGTAGCTGGAACACAATGAAAAGAAACCACGTGGTTTATTGTCACAGAAGTAATTGAGTGCATCTGTTTTTATAATAAACAGTGTTTATAGGAACAATACACAGAAGGACTTTAAAACTCAAATCATAAATACTTAGTGCTAATTTTTTTGCCCATAACAGAGATGTGAATAATAATGAACAGGAGAAGTCACAGTAAAGTCAAAATCGCGGTCCAGTCTGCCCTTTCCATAGGACAAAAGTAAGGAGACATTTCATGACATTGAAAGAAAATACATTTTTTTAATGGCCAAAGATCTTATTTTTTACCCAATGAACAGTTAATCTATGTAACTTGTTGCCATGATGTTTACAATGTGGTATATTCAAAGATTTCAGACTGGATCTGACAATACTTGTACAGATAATGAAGGCATTCTCATACACACCAGGCAAAAAAAAAAGTCCTGTTTTTTTTGACTGTTTGACTACTAACAGACAGACACCGAAAGGAAAGTGTCCTGGTGGTGGGTTTTTTCCATTCCATAGTTGCTCCCTGAATTGTTAAGTACTTTTTCCACCCAGACTGTCTTAATTCATGGACTTCAGGGAACGGGGCCATGGGGATGAAATCTGAAAGGCTAGCATAGTATGATCCTTCCATTTTAAAAAAAGTGACTGTAACAGACATCACTTCAAGAATTAAGCCGTACTTTCCTGTACAGTGGTCTCGTTATATCTCACGTGTTAAAGAAGATGGGTACGTGCTGAAGACCCCCAAGAGACACCTGTTAATGGCAATGGCTTGGGTACTGTGAGTAGGTAGAAATTGGTTGTACATTAAGCATGAAGAATCAAACACAGCATTGGCATGGTGAACTTCTTTGTATATGAATGATTTAATGACACTTTGCAAGAACAGACTTGTTAACTTGTAAGGCAGTGCTGAATCAGTATTTAGCCAGGATCATAAGAGCAACCGGAGCAGTGAATCAGTTAAAAATGAGAAAGGTTGTGGAGCATGTACAAAAATACAAACAGTTGTGGGAGTGAGAGAGACTACCAGGTGACTAGCTGAAGGCAATAGTTGTCCCAGTCCTGGCAAAAGGAGATCCTGCTGATCAAAATAATTACGGAGGTAAAAGCTTATTGTCAGTACTGAGAAAAATTTCTGAAATAAAGTAGTAGTCAACAGATCAAAGCTGGTTTTAGAGGGAGTAGCGAGAGAAAAACAGGCTGGCTTCAGATCAGGATGAAGTTGCATTAATCAGATATGCAGATTTTTACAGTTGACGGAAAAAATGGAAGAATGGGGTTTAAAAGCGCTTGTTATTCTCCTTGATGCTGTGAAGGCATTTTATTTGGAAGGAGCCATTACAGAATGCAGCAAAAACGATACAACATTCAGATAAGCACATTGGTAGTACAAATGCTGGGAACTCCTGCAGTGCTATAAGAATTGGCAGAAAATTAAGCAACTGGTTCAAACCAAGTCTGCTATGAAACAAAGGGCTATGAATTCGCCAACGCTTTCATCATGTACTTCAAATGGACATTAGGGTAGTAAATGAGTTGAAGCATGTGACAATGGAAGATCTAAATTTCACATTATGCAAATGACATTGCATAATTGTCAGATAAATGAGGTAAAGTTGATTCTCTGCTAATTGACAAAATTGCTGCAGTCATCTTGGGTTTTAAAATCCATCGATAAGAGAAAGTGTTTCTGTCTTGGAAAGAATAGACATTTTTTATATATGCCTAGGGAGTTTAATTGGTGCTAAGGAAAAGGAGGAAAAAGTAAAAAGATGTGCTTAGCCAAAAGCTTAAAACATGAAAGCAGATATGTACTGAAAGAGAGCGCTAACGGTCTATAGGCCAGAAGTGGCTGCATTAAATAATAGAGATCTGAAGGTCTCCTCCAAAGGAAGAGAGTTCCTCCAAAGGCAGCGGCATTACACAGCATAAGAATGACAGAGAAATTAGGAGCAGGCAAGGATGCCAAATCAAGGTCTGGGACCGGCTAGAGTGGAAAAACGTGACGATGAGGAGGGATCCTGGAGGAGGAACTCGGATGAGAGAATGCTGAAGACATTCACGCACGCACACAGCTAAAGGCTAAACTGACCCGCTGCCCTGTGGCCGGACCTTTCTGACAGGAACGGGACTGATACGGATTTGGCAAAGGCATAAGCTCTAGACAAGGGTGTTATACGACTCCTGAGTCTGCAAAAAAAAAGAGACAGGAAAGAAGACATATTAAAGTCTCTGCCTTGGCCAAGTTCCAACTCAATTAATTACAATCTGCCTTTTAAAATTCCCCCTGAAGTTTCAGCTAGATAATATATTCTTCCATGCATGTCCTGTGAGGCTGAGAAGTGTCGCAGCCCACCGCTGAGCTACCGTTTGCAGATAGCAGGATTTCTGCGTGCAATGCTTATGTTAGGTCAAGTTTGTGAAGGCCTTGGGACCCTTGAAAATGAGAAGTGCTTGGTAGACCGAAGATGATGAAACCATAGAAAAACAGCGGCAGTCACTTTGCCATAAATCTTCCCTCTGTGCAGTTTTTTGGTAAATGTGCTCATTTCTGCCTTCTAGTGGATAAAAGGTAGAAGAGAATTGCAGCAGAAAAAGAAGAGAGAACTACTGAAAGGAAAATTAGCTTCGGATTCCTCAACATCAGTATTAACAAGGCCTGAAGACCAGACTCAAGCAAAAACCTTGTCATTTTTACTTATAACAATGACTGTTGCATTCACTTCTTACCCTGATTTCCACTGATTGTAACGGTACAAAACCCAACTCCTCTCTTTTAGTATGGACCCAACCCTACGTGGAAGGCCAAGGATACTGAAATGTTCAATATTGGACTGATTTTGATTACAACAGGTCCTGCTGCATCCACTTCTGGTTATACTGCAAATAACTCTGCCACTAATATGGAAGACAGAAAAAAACCCCCTTCCTTTCCTGCGAGAAGACCTTGTAAGAAGGTGGTTTTCAGACTAGCAGAAGAAGCAGTGCATAGGAGATGCAGATTGCCACGCAATTTTTCTTTATATAAGCAATCATTGCTCAGTTTGGTTCCCAACCAATTTACAGTTAACACTGATGTTCTAGAAATCTGAAAATTAGGCTAATGATATATTAGCCTCAAAACTGATGAGTGCAAATTTAAAGACTTGATGTAGGTCTGATGAATGGGTCCCCAAATACATTGATGTACACTAGAAATTACAAAGGCACCCAATGGTTTCTGGACGAGCGGTGCAAGGGGAAAGCTAGTTAAGACTTGCTGGAATTATTTTCAAACAGAAGGCTTTCATTATTTTTTTCTGATACACATACACATTTTTTCATGTAGGAGAAATAAAAAATCAATGGAACCACTTGTCCAATTAGATGTTTCTTCTGTTTCTGGGAAGGAAGAGCCCCTGGCAACCACACAGGCTAGGACCAACTGGCTGGGGCGCAGCTCTGCTGAAAAGGACCTGAGTCACTTGGTGGACAGCGAGCTGAACATGGGCTTGCAGTGTTCCTGGCAGCAAAGAAGACCAACAACATCCTGCGGTCTATGAATAGGAGCACAGGTTGCCCGAGAGGTTGTGCAGTGTCCAACCTTGGAGGTTTGGGAGACAGGACTAGAGACCTTCTGAGGTCCCTTCCAACCTGAACTATTCTCTGATTCTCTGATTTCAGGTTTCCCTGAGCATAAAAACTATCTGTAGTCACAGGGTTTTGAGATGTCCTGTTAAAACAAAGACATTTCTGATCCTTACCTATCAGCTCCAAAGGCCTCAGGAGGAAACATCTCTTTTTTGCAGGCAGTGAAAGTTTTGACTTGATTTTAAATGGTGCCAAAGTTTTGCCCTTCGGCTCAAATCCTCACTCTGCCACTTTGGCTTGTCTTTCGGGGGCTGTGGTGGGATCCAGCCTTGGCTTGGGGTCAGGCGTTGCAGGTCTGTGTCCAAGCCTCACCTCTTATCACATCTTAAGTCCATTAAAACTGCAGCACCAGGCGAAGGTTAACAATCTCCCGCCTTCTTTCCTTCTGCAGTAAATCACTTGCAAATCTTTCTAGTGGACTGTAAAAACTGAAAGAGGTCAAGTACATAACAAGCATTTGAAAAGGGCAGGACCTTAAAAAGAGAGTCTGCAACTATGGTGATGGAGCATAGATTTGGTGTGAAATTATGAAATGTCTGGGGGCAGTAAGAAATGGGGCAGCAGAGCTGTTTTTCAAGGCAGTCTGCTTGTCCCACCCCCTCCCCTCTCTCCTCTCATAGCTTTCCCCTTTTCCGCAAGGAGAGCACTTGCTCCAGAATTGGCTTCTGCCACATCCCCATTTGTTCCCCACACACACAAAGAGAAAGGGCAGGCTGAAAAACTTCTGCTGAACTCCAGTAATTATCCAGAAGTAAAGTGGGGAACGTGGGTCATTTCAAAGATGAGGTAAGTGGAGTTTCATGGAGTTTTTTTATAGAAATTTGGCTTCTGACACTGACTTTCAGATGAAGAAAGCATGTTCAGGAGATCCCTAAGGCTTCCCGTGAGACTTGCACCCAACCGGCACGATGAGGAATGCCAGAATGCTGGTCTTTAGCCCTGGCACACCATTGCTGCAGAGCAAGGCGTCAAGTGCTTGAGTCAAATTTCGTCTGCATCACTGAGGCCTCCTCCACCCACTCCCACTTGCAAAGAAGAAAAAATAAGACCAGTCCTTCTGGCCACCGCCACTCTTAGCATCTGATACTCGTCATTACAGCTGAGTTTATTCTTTCTATGGCTTCTCATTATATCAGGCAAGGCGATGCTCTCACTTCTGTCCTGACTTGGAAACTCTCCCTTCTCCAGTTAAATCTGGGGGTTCAGGTGTTATGAGTAGGGTTGTGAACCTAACAAATTTATTTTCATCTAATGCTTACGCTACCAGTTCAGATTATTTGTCATTGTTCAGGATTAAATATTGGCATGGGATGCCAAATGCTAACATGTGTTTGTGTTCCCATAAAGTTGCTGGTCTGAGTGGGCAGCGAGGACTGGAAAAATCTGGAAACGGATGTTTGGGGCCAGGAAAGGTGAGGGCAAGAAGGGTGTTTTTCTAACAGCATAAATCACCTGGAGGCCACTCAATACGTTCATACAAGGGAGGAAGAGATCCCTAGTGGATGTGCAGGTAGTGGTTCAGAGTTCTTTACTGCCTTTGCCAACGAGACATATTCAGCTTCTTTAATAAAACTGGCTTTGGAAACTGCACTTTAAAGAGGAAGAACAACGTGCAGCACCTGGTAGCAGCCATGCCACTGAAGGGCTTCATTGGTTTTTTCATTCTCTGTAGAGATCCCAGTAGTAATCTTCAGTCACTTTCAGCCAAAACGCTAATATGATGACAAATTTTACACATGATGAAAAAGTTTGAAGTAATCACTACTGAGTTAATAAAATGGCATCGCTTACTCGTCCTCAGAATATGCAATCCATATCCTTTCTTAATAAAACTAAAACAAAAAATACACCTTTCAGGACAAACACTTCCAAGATTATTTTTTCCTAACGATCGTCTTTGATGTGCCGTTTGCCACTAGGGATGTGTACACCCGGTGGCATGTCACCTGCTGAGGATAATTGTGACAGATCGTCAAAAAGTCGAGGATTGCCTCCATTCCTTCATCATACTCTTCTTCACTGGCATGCGTAGGCCAGCAGAATTCAGAGCTGAGCCCCTCTCTGAGATGTCTCCCTGTTCCTCCTTCAAGCCGCAGTGAGTATCCCATGCATCTCAGAGCATCCTTGCTTTGGAGTTCAAGGCATGAGTTAAAAACGGATTTTTAAAGCAGCTCTTGAACGCTCTCTAGTGGTTAAAATAGCAAATACTTTTAATGTCACCTCCTGTCACCTTTTCAAGCCAATTTTAATTAATAAATCACTCACAATGACTCATGTATCTCCGAGTTTAAAAGGTTTTTAAATTATAGTAATAATTATTGTTATAATTATTATAATATTTTATTATAATTTATTATTAGGCACTAGAGTAGTGTTTTTCACTACGCAAAGTACAAAGAGTGAGTCCAATATCGTTCCTGTGCGTCAAGTAACATTTTTCTTTTTCTTTGGCCAACTAACAATTTTCATCCTAGACTGTGTTTGCAAAGGTCAACGGTCACTGAAAATTCATGTTATCCACAAATACGAATTCATTCCTCCCTGCGTATTTTCCCACACATTTCAGGGTTCCTTACTTTCTAGAGTAGCCATTCAAGCTCCTCATAGAAGCCCTTGAATATATGTCACAGAAAATGCTAATTTTTCATTTCACAGCAGAAAGCAAAGTTGAGAAAGAACTAGGTCACCCAGTTATGGAAATCTGGCAGCTCCAAGACCAAAGGACAGACTAAAGCAAAGAACATGCCACAGACAGTAATGACAAAATGCTTGCGTTGTTTTTGAATAATTAATAGATCACAAGCCTGTGTCCAAGGGAATATTTGCATGAAACATTATTTACATACCTTTTCAAATGTTAATTGCAACCTGTCTTGCAAAAACAAACACACTGGTTCACAGACACATGTTATTTGAATGTTTTCATTTTTTGGTCTACTCTGTTTATTTAAAGACTGTGTCTTCTTGTTTGTCTGCCTTTCTCGTCACAGTTACTACCTTAATCATCATCATTGTCAGTTTAAACATCAGACTGCTTTTCAAGTAGTCTGAAGCAACTCGGAAAGTTGCTCCAGTAACAATCCTACACAAAAATCTTGGGTCATATGAAGTCCTTGGTAAGTCTTGTATCCCCAATACTTATGCCAAATCACACATTTGGCAGATTTAGATTTTGATGCGGTATTCCTTCATTGCAACCAGTGCTACACATCTCTTGCGGCGTGAGCCGTAATCTGCCAAATAATGGCACTTTTGCAGGCTCTTGAGTTCTGGACCAAACTAGCTCCTGCCACAGCACCAAGCACGCCCGGCGTTGCTCTAAATTACATCGGCCTTTGCTGACTTCCTGGCAGGAATCTGTAGTCCCAAAATAACCGGAATTCAGCGCTCCTCTTTCTCCAATCTCATCTTCCACTTCTGGCTTCCTCCAGCTCACTGTTGGACCGGGGCTTTCTCCCTCTCCAGCACCCATCCTACTTACTGCTGCCAGCCGCAGGTCGCGGCTCTTGCCTTCAGCTCTTCAGGTCCAACAAGGCCTCCTGTCCCCAAATGGAGTCTGTTACGGACGTGGTGACGCAAAATGAAAGTCGGTGGTGGGCCTGTGAGGAGCTGATGTAAGCCTGCTTCCAAACTTCATGTTTGCAAGGAAAACTTTCTGTTAACCAGCAAATTGCACTCCCTGATAATTTTTCATGACATTTCCCAGCCTTCATCCTGATGACAATTTCTCGGTTATTAAGTAATTACAACATGATGTAATTAATTTTACTTTCTAATTAGATAATTGTTTTGTCGTTGCAATTCTCAGAGTGTAACACGTTATTATTGCAATATGTTAGTTACTAATGTCAGTGAATCAAAAATACTTTTTTTAAAACCTGAAATCTTGTGTTGGTCCTCAGATAAACTAGGCGTGCTACAGCCTCCTCAGGGAAAGCTGTTCCCAAATTTCGTATTTCCTCAGCTGCAGTAGGGTCTTATGCCGTGTGTTTATGACTCGGGTAGCTGCCTGGTGAATAGCTCTATTGCTCTTCAAAGACATTTATAACCCGTTCATCGCTGGGGTGCTGGGGAATAGAATTGCCCAGTGGACTTGAAGAGTTTGGACTTGAAGAGTCCTTGAACTTAATTTCATGACTGCAAAAGACATCATGCCAAAAGTGACTGCCTATAGTCACGTGAAGGCTATCGGGGACCGCTCCATGAAGGAAGGAGAGCCAGGAGCCAAGCGCAAGGACAGCATACGGGCAGTGACCCCATTGACCAGAGTGCAATCCTGAAGTACCCACGTGGGGACAGGTTGGTGACAGTGATGGCTTCCATTGAGAGGCCATCAGAGAAGGTGAGGGGACAAGTCAGGGTCTGGCCAGGGGGTCCAGCCATGATCAGCAGGGGACAAAGCTGAGCAGGGGCCTTCTACAACATAGTTGAGGCTCAGTGGCTTGAAAACAAAAATATTGAAGCACAGGCAAAAATTAGGAATAAATCTGAATTTATGTAGGTGATCTCTTTACCTGTTTTTACATGATTTTTATGGCTTGGGGTTTTTTTGTTTTGTTTTGGGTTTTTTGTTTGTTTGGGGCTTTTTTGAGCAGGTTCATTTGCAATTTGTTAGTGGAAGAATTGTTCAGCTTCCCTGGGATGTATATGGCCTTGAGGAACATACTTATGTATGCCTCCGAGAGTGCTGAGCAGTCAAGAAGAGAAAGGGCTATGGTGCCAGTGGGCACTCCTAAAGACAGCACGCCTTTGAAAGGTAGCTGTAACACCAACGTGTTCGGAAATACTTGTTTAATCATAGAATCATAGAATCATTGAGGTTGGAAAAGACCTCTAAGATCATCGAGTCCAACCGTCAACCCAACACCACCATGCCCACTAAACCATGTCCCTAAGTGCCTCATCTACTCGTCTTTTAAATACTTCCAGGGATGGGGACTCAACCACTTCCCTGGGCAGCCTGTCCCAATGTTTAACCACCCTTTCAGTAAAGAAATTTTTCCTCACGTCCAATCTAAACCTCCCCTGGTGCAACTTGAGGCCGTTTCCTCTCGTCCTATCGCTTGTTACTTGGGAGAAGAGACCGACCCCCACCTCGCTACAACCTCCTTTCAGGTAGTTGTAGAGAGCGATGAGGTCTCCCCTCAGCCTCCTTTTCTCCAGGCTAAACAACCCCAGTTCCCTCAGCCGCTCCTCATCAGACTTGTTCTCCAGACCCTTCACCAGCCTCGTTGCCCTTCTCTGGACACGCTCCAGCACCTCAACGTCCTTCTTGTAATGCAACCATTAATTTTTCTTCAGATAGACCTTTAGCATAAGGTCTGTGATTAGTCTTCCTCAAAATAGCCCAGCTGAGCCTCAAATACTGACTGTAGCGTGAGAATTATCAACCCATCCTTGCTCTCCTCTGGACTGGAGATATTTTATATCTACAGGGATAAAGGCTTTCTGCATTCTTTTCATGCAAGTATTCATTGTGAGATGCAATTCTGTTCACTGTGAGGAAACATCATTTATATTATTACTTTATCGTCTAAACAGACAGATAGGTAGACACTACCACAGTAGATAGATACATAGATAGACAGACAGAAAAGTATTTAAATATGGTCAATATATTGTGAACCTTAAAATATACCTGACTTGCATGAGAACTGTAGCCCCTCAGAATCTTCAAAAGATAGGACATTTGTGCTTAAATATGATATAAAAAGAATCATAAAACATTCTGTGAATTTCTTTTCTTTTACTTCATGGTTACATTAATAGGATTTAAAGACTGTGGAATTGTAATGTACAACCTGTATCATCCTTTGTTAAGTGCAGAGGTTTCAAATACTGTTGTTTACAGCAGCTTCCAGTTCTTTTAGTCATGCTTACTAAGCATACTTTTATTTTCCACGTAAGAATATATTGTATAAGGGGTTTTAATTATTTCCTGTTCCTTTCTGACCGTGCTGTACTGGAAAACAGACATTAGGTTAAGAAGTGTAAATGATATGATAAAGCCCGAGATAAGCAGGTCAGTATAAACAAGTACACAAGAGCCAGACCGGAAAGAGGCATCTTCTCATCCCAGCGCACAGGGATTTACACATCAGCACTATTTTCTGTTTTCACATTGGGAGAAACTCTGCCATTTGAAAGCTCATAATAAGAGTTTTTCAGCCGGGAAACAAAATGAAAGCAACAAATTGATCTAGCCACTTGCAAACTGAGCTGTATACTAGGCCTTTCTAAATTAAGTTAGAGATACTCTACCTTTCTTCATGAAACATCCTAAGTGATTGGGAAATAAAGGAGACGAGTAAGCCAACATAAGATTTGTCAAAACCAAACTGTGTCAAACTATTTAATTTGCTTCCACGAAGAATATCGCATGGACAGAGGAGGAGCAGATGACATATTCTGACTTTAATAAGGCTTCTAATACTTTCTCACACAACTCATAAGCAAGCTAAGAAAACATGACCTAAATGAAACTACTGTAAAGTGGGTGCAAAGCTAGTCTACTTAAAGAATAATTGCCAGCAGTTCCCTGTCAAAATGAAAGGAGATATGAAGCAAGGTATCACTGGAATTTGTTCATGTGTCCACGCTAATTAATATTTTCACTATGACCCAGACGGTAGAACAGAGGGTCTGAAAGCTGTGGGATAAAAAAGTCAAATACTTTGGAGACAAAATGTGAAATGGTCAAAAAAAGAGATGAAACTCAACGTGAACAAGTCCACTTAGGCAGCAATAAGCAACTTTATAAACTCATGCTGGGGGATAATGTGTTAGGCAGTATTTCTGCAGAAAAAGATCTGGAGGTGATAATGAATTACCAGGTGAACCTCAGTGTAGGGTGTGATTTTGTTGCAGAGAAAGCAAACATCGTATCTAGGCGCATGTATCCTGTGAGACACATAACGTAACTGTATCATGATCTCATCATTAATAAGGACTTGGCTGAAGTAAGGTATCCTGGTTTAAGCACTGCATTTGAGGGTACATACAGACCAATTGGAGATAGCATTGAGGAAAACATCACGAATAGTCAGAGGTCTAATAAACGTCAACTCTATGGAAAGGTTGAAAGAACTGGGGTTGCCTGACCTAGCAAAGAACACTGTGAAGAAAGACGACTGTGTTACCATACTGTGTTCGAAAGACAGCTTCAAAGAGAAAGGAAAAAAATGTAGTATTTGTCTCCAGGATATTTGGGATGAGAAGTAGCAGCACCAACACTGGAGTAACAGAGATTCAGATTACATGCAAAGACAATTTTCTGTCAGTAAGCATCATGAAGCATTAAAATAACCTGCCTGGGAGGCTGACATTAGCAGTCCATCCTGGGACTAAACTGCATCCTGAGTCCAGCCTGTCCTATATCAGCATTATGGATTCCTTAAAATAACCAGTCGTCCTTCACCTTCAAGTTACTTTCAAATTTACTCCTCCTTTACCTTTCTTATGTATGTGATACGCAGGAAGATTTTGACATGCCAGTTGGAGAGCATGAGGTTTGATTAGCAATCTTCAGGCTCACTTGGAAACTATGTGTCGTGACCATGAATACGTTATTAATATCATTAGAAGAAACATTGATGACGATGCATGACCAAATCAGCTGAAGAGATGAAGAGCTTAGGCACAAATTTACTGGGGGCTAAGTGGGCAGGCAGTAGCTGGATCTGGCGATTCGACTGTGAAGAACTATTTGGACTCCTCCATTCACAGATTCATAGAAATAAAGAGAAAAAGTTGGTATTGGACCCATCACAAGCCCCACGTTACCCGTTCCATCTACAGTAAAATTCGGCCTCCCTCAGGGAGGAGCTGGCCCTTGCTGCTCCCTGGCAGTATCTTTGCCCTCCAACTATTGATTTTTATGATACCTTTCAGCACTGGATTGAATATCCTTCCAGTAAGCGCCACTTTGTCTCTGCAGTTATAGAGAACAGCTTTTTGAAACAAAAAGGATTTTTTTTTGAGGTGATTACAAGTTTTGGATGACAACCGCTCTAGATGTTCTCCAGAAGTAGAGGTCTCAGATACTTAGACCGTGATAAGCCTAAAGTTCGACTTACAGCCTTGTGATACTCTCATTTAAACTGGTGTGATACAGTGAAGTGGCTGACAGGTGCAAAAAAAATGCAAAAACTGAATAGAAAATTGCTGTTTAGGAAGATGTTTTGGTTGGAGCTGCAGCATTTGACATAACACTACCCAGTATTTTCCTTAACAGTAAGGAACTAAATACAGAATTACTTGATATGATTTACAAATACAAAAAGATGACTGAAAAGGTAAATTAGAGGCAGGACAGGCATAGAACAGTCTGGATAGCGTGGTAAGCTGGGCCCATTCAAATTAGCTAATTCAGGCAAATACAAAGCCCTGAGCGGTTCTGAGCTGCTTTTCCGTGTTGAGACTTCTTCTTTGGTATGTATGACCAACCTACTCCCTTCCCATGTCAGGACTTTGTACATTAAAATGAATGCTTGACCTACTTTGCATACAGTTCATGTAGCAAAGTACTGTCCCAGCCTGGTTATTTACTTCCGTAAGCTGAAGACTTTTGTAAACAATTGCTTCATGAAAGGGCCAAAGAACTGTGTGACACCCATAGAAACAGAGACACATTTTGTAATGATTTCCCGTCAATGGCTATGTAGGGAAATCTATCATTTAGTGGCATTTAATCAATTTTTGCTGTATTGGATTGGAATTATGCTAGTTTTGACTGAACATACCATTAGACATCATTCAATCTCCTTTGAACCCAAATATCTTTTGAATTTTTTATTGCTCTTGCTGCTAACACAACAATGTTTAACATTTGTGGTACAAAAATTTTATGCAGACAAAAACATACACTGAGCTTTCAATCCTTATTCAAAGAGAGGTTTATTTTGTCTGGGTTTAATTTTATCATGAAAGTTAGCCAGCCTGTGGGTTTAGATAGAAACAGACAGAAAAGGTGTATTCAGACTTTCCAGTTACAGCTGACGTAAAATAATGATGAATGAGAACCCGGAGAGATCTAGCATGGGAGATGTTTCCCTGGAACATGAACAGCAAAGCTAAGTGTCTCCTAAATCTGGATCTGTCTGTCGGGCAGTGGAGGTCTCCCTCATCTTGAGCAATTTTGTGGTCTAAAGGTTCACGTTTGTGGAAGTGCTACATATGCTGGGGGGACGTTCTCTCCTCTCTTGCCTTTCTATAGTGACTAAACAAATGTGACTCCAAAATCAGCAACTCCAGAGCTGACCTTCACTCACAGCTCACAAACATGAAATACAAAGCCAGCTCCCTACAAATAAAATGATTTGATCTGCACCATAGTTATGCTGAAGTGCGATTTCACCCAGCTAGCTAACATCGAAGAAGTCAAAGGCGAGGAGACCCAAATACAGATTTACAGGGAGATCATACCACACGTGGTAAGTAAGGGGGTACTTATCTCTAAGAAATGTAAAGGTTGAGACCCACATGCTAATTACAAGTTTGTCATGCTGGAATTTGACAGGATAAAGCTTACTCACAGATCAGAAGTGGTTCAACACTTCCTTAAAGTAAAGAGGATGAGGTCTCGACACTTCTTTGATGGTGGGGAATTCTTACGTAGGGTTTTCTCTGTCAGGCGTGGATGATCAATATTGTTGGCACAGAAGTACGACGAATTTGTGGTCACTGTTTTTTGAGGAATGGTACGAAAGAGGTAGATGAATATATGACAGCATGACCTGCCTAAAATTACAGGCACATTAAGTATTAACTTTAAGAGCCGAGATTGACTATGCAGTACGGTTCGTGTGAAAGTGATTTTCGAGTGAATTTTGGAAGTACGGAAGTTTTACTTCTCAAGTTGATGCAGACTAGGGATCCACGCGTACTTCAGCTGTTCCCAGGCTGCTCCGAGAGACTGCTGAAGGGTCCGGAGACGGACCGCTCCGCAGAGCGATTGCAGCGCAGTACTGACGGTGAATTATGCTATGATACAACAGTGACAGATACTTTTGGTACAAAGTTGCCGTGTTATAGTAAGGATCTGCTAAATGAATTTAGTAAGGCTTATCCCATGCTAAATTTACAAATCTCTTTTTTTTAAGTATAATATGAAAGTCCTCCTTTTGCAGTCCCTCTGTAAGGTAAGTACTTAACGCTTTGCTTATAGTTACTTATGCTTTAGCATGTAAACTTAGCAGTAGTCTCAATTCCATCTTCGGCTAACCAGAAAGGCATCCAGTGTAATTATAAAGAGCCTTGATGCAGTAATTGTCATGTAATTATCGCTCATGTAATCTCATGTAATAACTGCTCTCGGGAGCAGTAACTTTTTTTTTTTTTTTGTGAGACCATGAACATTCGCTATTTTGTGTTACGCTCTCCCATGAAGAGTAAATATCTCATGTTGGTGGACAAGATCAGGGCTTTATTCTGGTCCAAGATGTATTCTTAATTTATTGTCACAAATTCTCCCATCAGCTCCGATTTTTCTTCTTGGACCAGAATTTATTGTCACCAATTCTCCCATCAGCTCCGATTTTTCTTCTATTGAAGACGTTTTTCAGTTCTTCAGCAAAACAGGTTTTGAGTACAAACTACATTAGGATCCCACGACTTGGCTGAAAAACTTGCCTAAGCTGTTGAGTGCCCAGAGCTTGTGCAGAATTGCAATGGCAACGTAAGAAAAAGGAGAAATGAATAGGATTGGATGAAACAATTCCATATTATTTTAAAACATTGTATTTTGTGGTCAAAAAGCCTCAATGTGCTTCACATGTTCATGAAGAAACTGCATTTGACTTGGGAAAAAGTTGATTTCAACCCCTATGTAAGGGGCTTGGAGAAGTAAATGCATAAAAATTAAATATTGTAAACATAATGGTATTAAAAAAATCTTCTCGGTGAATAGTGAAAAGAAATGGACTTTCAATGTTCGAAGATATTTCTTTTATATTCATTTATTCAACTGAAATAATTGGGATGAGTTGGGTGATTTATTACACTTGTCTTACAACCTGTTATGCAAAAAGAGATGATTTGGAAAGCAAATAATCTAATATAAAATGCCAAAGCATTGAGCTGCTACGGAACACGCACGCATACATGAAAAGTAGAAGCATAAGAAGCAATATTTACAGATGGAATGGAGAAAAAAAATCTGACCGTTCAAAATGAACTACTACAGCATTAGGTCAAAGAAAACAGTTTCTTGCTGGATTATCCACTTGAATTAACTCACGAGAAGCAAGAATCAGAATGGAAACAAGGGCAAGGACCGCGTGATTGTCTGCAGGGATTTCGTGAGGAAGGGTAATGAGACATCTCTCTCTTGGTGGTGGAGAACCATTAGGTTGGCCCAGTTGTTCAAGACACAGCGCTCTTTCTTGTGTCAATGCAATTGATTATGTGGATCCATGACTAAACAGATCAAAGAAAATTTCAGCTTTAAAAAACAATGGTACAAATGCAATCTTAAACTGGCATTACAACCAAAATTCCATGTCAAATCTGCAATTACTGGGAATTGAATTTTCAGGGCCTTATATTCCCAAAGTCTTCCATCCATTAATTCCAGAGAGACAACTGGCTGAATAAATACTAAAACCTTTCCAATGTTATTTAGCTCCCCAGCCCGCTGAAGGCAGCAGCATTTCATTTTCAAGCTGTACCTCACTAAGGCGGCATAGTATTCATTGAAAAATTTCCTTTACTTCACAGAAAACACGAGGCTATTTCAGTACAATGTCTTTAAATTAATATTGAATAATTATTGTCAGCAGAGAAGTGAATGTTCAGCAAGTGCTAGCTAGACATGGTGCAGCTTCAGGTCACAGAAAAGTGTGAAACTAAAATGAAGTACGTTATGTAGCATTCGGGGATCGTATTTGCAGAGAGATGCAGGTATCTCCAACGCAAATCCCAGTATTACAGACAAATGAGGCAACTGTTTCCAGTGACTGAAATTAAGGCCCAATTACACCTGTGGCACGCCACCTCTCTGGAACCCTCCCACAGTTTTAGGGACGTGCCTTAAAGGCATGAATAGGCAGAAAACGTGTTGGAGTCACGCTTATGCCGGGAACGGCCTCGCCCCCGGGAAGGCGGGAGCGGTGCGACGGGCTCCGCTGAGGGGAGACCCCCCTCGCCACCTGAGGGCGGGAGTGCGACGGGCTCCGCTGAGGGGAGACCCCCCCCCGCCCGTCAGCCCCCCCGCCTCAGCGAGGCAGGGCCCGGCAGCGCCCCGCTCCTCAGGGGCGCGCGCAACCAGCCCAAGGCCGTCGGCTGTTT
>NW_008794281.1:2083442-2124497 GCF_000699145.1 Aptenodytes forsteri
GGGAGGCGGGAGCTAACATGGCGGCGGCTGAGGCAGCCTCAGCCTTTCCGACGGAACTGCATTGTGCGAGCAGCCTGCACAAAGCCGGGGGCCGCCGGCCACCCCACCCAGGGATTTTTCACCTCTCGTTTTTCATCGCCTTAAGCTCACCCCTTTGGGAGTCTTAGGTCAGCTGGAAGTGGCCTTTAAGGAGTTATTTTTAGAAATAGCAGCTACTAAATCCGTGGTCCTTGGACGGTTCGAGTTGTGACAGAAGAGAAAAAAGGGTGTCGCGGTTATTTACGGTTTATGTGACACCCTCTCAGTGCTCAGTGTTGCTAGACTAAATGAGCCTCAGAGGGCTTGCTAACCTACAGAGCGTGAGGTGTCCGTCAGAAAAATACTAACATAGGTGTAGCCTACAGACTTGCTTCAAAACACTGTGTTACTAAGCTAAAATTAGGGAATACTAGAAATTAATTTTATGTCTGCGTTGAAGCTCTAAATCTGTTTTTGCTCTTAGAAGTAAATAAGCACAATTTTTTTTTAACTAGCACTTTAGATTGTAGTAGTCTAGATTAGTATTGTATATTTGCAGAAGGTGGAAATACTAGCAGTGAATTAGTCTGTACAGGTGAGTTGCAAGTGAAACAAGCTGTGCTTTACCTATAAACATGTGCAAAGTGTAGTTTCCCACTTAAAAAAATGGGTGTTGGATTTTCCCGATTTTTAAAAAAGAAACAGCAAAAAGCAGCAAGCCAGGGGCTTTTAGATAAGTTTTAGAATCGGAGGGTCTTTTCTTGATCCTTGTCTGAATACTGTCATGTATAGATAGGACAAAATGTCTGTCTTAAACTTGCCATTAATACATATGAATGTGTGTGCACACAAGAACATCGGTCCTCAACTCGAGAAAGAATGCAGATCTTTCTGTACGTCTCTAGTTGTTTGAATAAAATAAAATGGTTTGAAATGATTGTTGTATCTAACATACACAAAAACCCTCTAAAAATATTTTTCTATGATGTTCAAAATGTGTATTTTAAAAACTAAAATTAGCAGGAGAACATTCTCCTGATCTATTCTGTACTTTGAAGTGATAAAGAGGAGAAGCACACTTTTAGTGGTATGTGGGTCAGCTTTCCTTTCTAGTAGCGTTTTTAAATAAAAACTTTTTAAATAATTTACACCTAATTTACATTTGGCTTAGCCATTCCATTCTATTTGAATGGACTTTTGGTCAACTTTCATAGTATCTTAAGTTAGAAGGATGTGTGGGAGGCTATTATTCTGGCAGAAGAGAGTGAAAATTGGTGATGCTGGTCTCATGAAGGCCCTAGTGGTTTGGTTTTGGGGTTTTTTTGTTTATCTGTGGCTGCTGTCGGTACGACACCATAGTTCTAAAAAGTTGCAAGTGAATACAGGGGATGAAGTGCCTTTTTTTCTGGAAATGGCTTCTGTTGAAAGATCTTCCATTACAATCACTTACAGCATCTCTTTTTGGGGTACTCGGTGCTAGGCAGTGTGGGCTTAAAAAAGAAAAGGCAACGACTGGGTCTTGAAAAAGAAAAGCTAGGTGTGCTCTCACACCAATGAATTAAAAGTTGAAAGATTTCTGTAAGTCTTAATGGGCTGAAGAAGTTCTGAAACTTACTGAAGTAGGACTCTCATGTAATAAACACTATAAAAGCCATGAGATACCGTTTTTGGTGTATTAAAGCAGAATTATTAATTTTCAGGCTTGAGCCTCTCCTTGGTGGGGGAGTCAACAGTTTAGTTAATCAACGTTCTTTAATAAAGAGAACGTTGTGTGCTTAGGGTCCTGAAAACAAAGCTTATTGTACACGTGGGTATCAGTATTTTTACTTTATTACTTGCTAAGTTTACTCAAGTACACAAATTCATTGATTTTCCTTTATTTTGAATCTTTTGATGACTATTTTTTTAACCATCCAGAAAGTAAAATCATACTGGATGCTGCACAGACAGGAGCGGGTGAAAAATCCAGTAAATCTCACTGAAAACTTCTGCTTAGTTGAACATTTAATCCTTTCTTTGTCAGCAGCTGATAGTGAAGTCCAGTAGAGATGATTTTGAGTTTTGTATTTGAGAACGAATACAAGAATTTACTTGACTTAGACACATGCTTTTGAAGGATGAAAAATAATTCCTCTGTAAGAGGTACCATCTTAGGTTTTAAATGGTATGTGCAGCTTTTAGTTGAGGAAAGGTCACTCTTTATGAAGAAATCAGAAATTTTGAAGTAAGTTATTTAGTGTCATGTTTCCTTCTAAACTCTGAGGGTAAAATGATGTGACCATCAAAATACAGTACACAATTTCAAATCATAGTATTTCTAACTTAGTTCAATACTATTTTGACTTTCTGTATAAAGTAGAAACACTAGATTATTCATTATGCTTTCATTTTCTCTTCCTAAGAGTGACCTCATTATTTGAAAGTATTGCTTGTGTTAAAAGGGACTAGGATAAATTGAGCTGCTTTTCATAAATGTATGTGAAAACATGGACTGAAAATGTCTGTTCTCCACCTCTTTATATTTGGAAATGATAGGAATGCTATCCTGTTTTCTTCCTCTGTTCTTAGATGACTAGATATTTGTGTGTGCATGGGAGGGGGCAATTGAAGGTTATTTTCTACACAAGACCTTCAGACGTGCAACTTGAATATATGTTGACAAGCTTAGTTAATTTAAAAGTTGCATGAACTCCTCTAGGTTTTTGTTAGGTGTCTGACGTTAGAATCCTACTAGCTTTCTATGTTCCCTAGGAGAAAATACTTCAGTAGGACCTGCATTTTCTTCTCCCTGCCCCTTCTGCTTTTTGTTTTTTAGAGGGAAAAACCTTTCCAAATTAAGCTGATTCAATGTAGATCAAACTCATGTCTTGATACAATGATGACTGAAAACAGCGAAGTTATTTTTGCTTTCAACTTGTGTAATATAGCATGAGCTGTGTAAAAACAGTTTTTAAACCCAAATGTTCTGTAAGAGGGACAAAATCTCTTATTTGCTAACACATGGTTTAAGGTATGGGCAGGTGATCACAAAGATTATTCTTGGACAACTGTAAATATAAAGTAAGCATGTTAGCTTAAACTACTTGACATGACTTGAGCTTGGTGTATACAGTTAAAAAGATGGCACATTTTAGCTGTAGGTGGTAACTTAAGATGTCGTTGCTTTATCAGCCTGTCTCGTGAGTTTCTGAATGAGTGTAATCCTGACTGGGTTGAAAAATGAGTATTTAAAAAAGTGCCTCTGTCAGTATTACACAAAAATTTTCACTGGAACAGTAGATGGATATTTCAAGTTAATCTGACTTGGTTGAATAAAATGTTGGATTTCCTCTAGGAAGCGGTTACGAACCTATAGTGAGAGCTGAGATCAGTTTTCTATTCTGGTAGGTGCAGCTAATGATAGCAAGGAAGTGCCATGCTTCAAGTTGTCCATCAGTAGCAGCACTCTTAAGTGCTTTTGCACCATTATTTGGGCCACTTGGATATTCAAGACTTGTGTTGCTCCAGAAGCTCTCCTTGTGAAGCTTGGTCTCAAATTTATCTTTGGAGATTAAACATGATTTTGAAACCAAGAAATTGTAAAATTTGTTTGAAACTGTGTATTGAAAACCCAAATCTTTCTTTGAAACCTCTTTTGATAGCAGTTTTGAATAACCAAACTTCATCTCTTAAAACACCAGCAGGTTTATCTGTGAATTTACTTGGTGTTTGGTAGTTTCTGGTTTCAGCTTGCTCTGTTTTGTTTTTTGTAGCATAGGGATTATTTCTCATAGCAAATTCCGTTAACTAGATACATGATAAGTCCTACAAGCTGTGAAAGATCTTCTTGTTTAAATTTTTCGAATGCTGCTTTGATGTTTTGTTGATGCTTTTCCTTTTCTCTCAGAAGAAAAAGATACACAGAATGTGTTGGGAGAGCCCAGTTTGTGTTCTAGAACCCAATTTGTGTTCTAGAATTCACTTGCTGTTGTAAAAGTAACTAATTTTGAACACAAATGATGCGTAGAACAAAATCGAGGTCTCTTGCAGTGTAGTCAACTTACCAGTAAATTCATAGTGTTTCTATAGGAAATACTGTATGGCGATTTGGAAAGATAACGTATATATGCAGCCACCAAAACTTCCAGGAATTTCACTCATCTGTGCCTTAACTTAGTTCAGGTTACTGAAGAAGCAATTTTTTTCTCTCTAGTCAACTCATCTGAGTTTAAAAGGTTCACATTTCAAAGGTTGCACGTATCCATCAGTTCTGCATTTCTTTGGCAAGGAGTGGGTCCCGCTCCTAGCCATTCTTGTCTCTCTCTCTATGGCTGTACGTGTTTGGTTGGATCAGGCTCCTGACCCACCTGTCAGTCTGGCCATACGGCTGTCCTTGTCGGCATGTGGCAAGGGTCAAGAATGTGTGGTGAGCAGCAGAATACTCCTTTTGTGATCAGTGTCCTCTGGGGTAACCTGATCATGAGACTGCAGTCTCAGAATTGGTATGTCTTTCTCACTTGCTTAAAAACTAATGCAGATACTTTTTTCTAAACCATCAAACTTACCAGACTTTTGGGGAAAAAAACATAAGAATATTTACCACTGTTACTTCAACAATTAATTCAGTTTAAACAGAAGACCTGTGAGTGTTTTGTGTTCTGGAGTATTGATGTTAATGCTTCATTACATCTTGGTTACAACTCAGGACTGAAACAGCTTCTTGGGACTTCTGTTAGGTGTGTGTATATAATAGGAAGAGTACCCAGATAGTGAATGTGAGGACTGGGGGGGGTTTTGAGATGTTTTGAACTTCCATGTCTCATTCCTGATACAGTTTAAGTGTTTTAGCTTTTTGATTTTTTTTCTGCCTATTTTCCTGAGGAAATGGGAAGACTGATTTTTGGTTTTTGGTTTTTTTAAGTCATTTCTGGGCAGTCTTTGCTGACAAGATAGACTGATGAATGAGTGTGGAGATGATGGTGGAGGGGGCAAATAAATTACAATGTACAAATGTAAAACAAGTTAATAAACTTCTGTTGCATAGCTTGGCTTTTCTTTTGCTTCAGTGGGAAATGTATAAAGCAGCTATTTTAAATTTTGGATTATTTTAATTGCTTAATGCTGTTTAAAAAAATGCATGCAGTTTTTTGAGATATTTCAGAAAACAGACTTGCAGTAGTCCCCTCCATCTTTTCTTTGCTTGTGGTGAAGTGTGCATGACAAAATGTTTACTTCAGCTGGTTGGAGAGGTTACCTTCTCCCCTTCCACCTTGCAGCTTGTCATACACACTTCTGCCGCTTTAACTGGTATAAACCTTACCGTTGAAATTATCTGGTTAAATATAGTGCCTCCCTCCTGCTCCTGGCCCCCTTTTTTAAGGGTTATTTTTAATCAGATCATTCCAGTGATCCAGTTTATAGCATAGCACTGTAAATGACTGTAACAGCGCAGCTGAGTGGTCAGGCGTTTTTAAAACCAGTATTGTTTTTGAAGCTAATGTCATGTAACTGCATTTTTTTTTCACTTTAGGATAACATTTTTGAGGCAATTCAGATAAGGTAATGAGAACTTGAGTGTGAGGGGAAGGTATCTGTTACTGTAATAAAGTAACTCAATTTTGGATTCCTATTAAAATAAAATCTAGGGCATACTTAAGCAATGAACACCATCACCTTCCCCCTGTGCCCCCCAGTTTCCTATATGTAGTGCTTTTGTCCTTGGGAACTCCAAAATACTTCAGGTATCTCAGTGGAAAAAGCAAGCCACCGCACTTCAGCTCTATCTGCAGAACTGGGGTCTGCTGACTCATGAGCTGTTTAATAGACAATTTATGTGCTCGCTTTGCCACTTGATTTTTTTTTTTTTTTTCCCCTGCTGGTTTAGCTTTTATGCTTCAAGATGTAGATCCATGATGAGTGAGGATGAAGTTGTGTAAGGGGGGGGTAAAATTAAGAAAACCTTTACTTCTTGCAGACACTGCAGTAGGTTGCCAAGCACGAATTTTACTGCAGTTATTTTACAGCACTAATGCTGCTCTTAGATTGCTGTTAGTTGACAGTACAGATTAAAAAGAAAGCATTTTGCTTCCTTAATATTTTTGTCTAATGCAGCATTTGGATTTTACAGGGTCTTTGGGATGATAGAAGAATGCTTACTTAGCATTTGAAATCTTTGTGATAACACGTAACTAAACACACATTTGCTTGTCCTCTGCATTGCAGCTGAAAGGGCTTTCCCTTTTGCTTTTACCTTTCTGATACGGATGTTTTTAAGGAAGAAAAAGTGAAGAGAAGTAACTTCTCATGGTTAGAAATAGACATATTACCCTTTTGTTTTTTAGTTGATACATTACTGAATGAAAATGAACAAAGCATTTGCATTAGACCTCAAGAATATTTGACCATTTAAGAAAAACTTATGCGCTGTTTGAATATGTTATTGCAATATGCTTAATCTGAAGATACCAACTATGCTGAAGTAAGGCTGCATGGAAAAACTGTGCAGAAACAATTGTAGTTATTTAGGGTATTTTTATCTCTTCCCTCCCTTATGCCCTTAACCACAAAAATGGATTATGTGAGTGTTTTGCAGCATAATTTTGCAATACGTGTTTTCTTCAACAAAGTTGATCTAAGTAGTGTTCTCCTAGAATTTGATGTTCTATCCTGTTTGTCTTACTGTTGCTGTTTATGGGTTTGTGTTGGAAACTGGATCACAGAAATTGTTGGGGGTTTTTTTATGCATTTTTGTAGACACTTTGAACTGGCTCATATTAGCAGTCTATTAACTGTACAGCCTCACAAACAATTGCATCAGTGTGACCAAGGGAGTTGTAATCTGCAGCATGGGAGTAAGTGGCTCAAGCAAGCAGGAGCTTTTAAAAATTTCTTTGTCTGCAAAGCCAGTTCGTTGTAGGATTTAAGCTACCTTAAGCAGCGGAGGCTTCAGTTAACTTGGTTGGCTTTGCACTGGGGCATTGCAGTGTTTAAGCTCTGTACCCTCCCTTTTTGACCTCACAGCTCGGCTGCTATCTCTAAATCATGAAAACTACTTTTGTGATTGTCCAACCATGTCATCATCTATTCTAAAATGAGTATGTATAAGAGTAAAATGGCCTTATTTCCTGTTGTGGTAGATTTCCAATATGCCAAATGCTCTTCAGGTGTATTTTTTTGATATATTACCAACTGTGGCTGCTGCATTTGACAACTATTACTCTGCTAGTGTCTGTCCCCAGCATGAAATTCCCAGTAATGTTTTCTGGAGCTCAGGAAGATACTACTTTGACTTTGCGTAGGCTGTTACTGGCTCTGATGCACTGAAAGATGAAGTAGTTAAGTGTTAAATCTAACCTGTAGGATTTCCAAAGAAATAAACTCTTGGTGCTAGGTGACGTCAAAAGGACCAAGTCTCATAAGGACGGTTACGTGTTTCAGTAAGTGATGCTGGGCATCAAATACTTTGTAAGAGGAGCTTTCTTGTTAAACTGTTTCACAGACTTTGATCTTTCCAGAAGGTCTGAGATTGAGCATAGAAGTTGAATTAGCTAGAAAAACACTGGTAAAATATTTTAACTGAAATGTCCTGAAACAAAAACAATAAAAACCAAAGACCACCACCAACAAAAAAACCTGTCACTCTTTGGCATGTATAAACTCTGAAACAGTGATTGCGTCAGGGTTTTAATTATTTTATATTCAAAATGAAGTGTTTCTGCTGGCTTTCCTTTTCATGTTGCTGTTATGCTAGATGGGGAAGCTAATTGTTAAGGATTCATTTTATGCCTTTCTTTTAATAGGGCCAAGGCAAATTTCATAAAAAATACAAGCTGGTTAGTTATGTTATTCTTAGAGACTTTGCTTCCTTTCTAAGAACCTTTATACTTAACCTGTAGGTTCTTTGTCACTTCCGGCGTGCATAAGTTTTTTACCTGCTTTTGCCTAGTGTCAGTGTTTTGCATGGTGTTATATTTAAGCAGATTAGAGAACTGATCCTGCTGAAAATTAACCTAATGTTTCCTTTTTCAGTTTCTCCCCATGAAAAAGAAATCTTAATGCTCTTGAACAAAAACATTTTAGAGCTATTAATATGAATTGTGTTGGTGGACGTTCTTACACAAAGGATTAGAAACTCTTTTAAATTCTTTAAAACTATCTTAACTGATGCAAGTACAAAGAATTACAGTTCTGAATCTTAATAGCATTGGCAGTGGTTTTTTGCAGTCATGTTTTTGGAATTGTAGTGATAACAGTGGTAATAAGCTCTGACTCAACTGAGTTCAGCTCTGTGTTTCGACTGAAGGAAATGTGCATTGAGTGCTCTTCCCATTAGGAGGAATGTGTACTTCCTCGAAATTAAGACTAGTCATGAAGATGTATTGTGATAGCCAAATAACGTTAAAATATTTGTCTCTTGGAAGTATTTACATTTTTTTAACCAGGAAGACAAGTTTTCTCAGGTACTATTTCTACATGACAGTTGCATGCTTGTGTAATGTGTTACAGTCTGTGTTTACTGTAATACTACAGTACCTAATTTTGTTGGCCCAAGTAGAAAAAAGCAGTAACCTGATTTTGGCTCCTCATAGCATTTTTTCTTTCTTTTCAGAGCAAACTTGATGATTACCAGGAACGAATGAACAAGGGAGAACGTCTGAATCAAGATCAACTGGTAAAGAGAAAAAAAAATACTAACCAGATCTCTATTAAATTGTTTTGTGATCTTTGTGGGGAAGGAAGGGATGAATTTCACTTCCCCTTTCCCCTTGTTAAAAGCTAGATTTTTCTGAGCTCTGACTTGGCCTCAGTTTTTTTTTATTTCTTAAAACATCTCAATTTTTCTGTTAATCAGAAATTTAAAAAATAGGTAGAGGAATGTGTTGTAATGTAATGCTTTATGCTTGTTGAGGTTAGGTTGTGAATAAACTGTGGTGAAAATTGACATATGTTATAACGTAGGACTGTTGGAAGAGCTAAATGATACCTTTGAGGTTCCCTGGACATCATCCTCTTCTTCGCAGGAAATGTGCCCAGGGAGAACTTAAGGAGCTTAGTGACTTGGTGGTAGCTTGTAAATGTTGTGCAGTCTAGTTAGAGATGTAGCTTAGACCAAGTTCTGAAGGGCTCTCAAAAAAAGCTATGTCCACGGGTATATCACAGCTATCAGTGCAGCAGATGTGATGCTCTAGATAAGCTGGACTTACTGGAGGTATGCTGATCCTCTCCTTGTTGAGGCTGGTTCTTAAAAAAGGTGGTTGTAGAGCTTGACTCAACAGCAGTTTTCCAGTTGTAATAAATATAAAGCAAGTATCAAATGAAATTCAGTTGGATGATACAAACATGCATATTGATACTTAAAGAGCTTACCAGATGCTCAGTAATCAACAATATTTTGTTGATGATTTTTAACATTGAAAAGAGTGAAGGGAAAAAAATGTACCCTGCAACTATTACAGCTGTTCACAATTACAAGAATTAGCTGCTTCCCTTGATCCATGTGATCTTTTCATCTGTCTAGGCTTTGCTTTGGTTCTTCTGTGCTAACTGAAATATCAGTGATCTGTATATTTTTATTCTTTAATGGCATATTGTGAAAATAAACCATGAGAAGTTTTCTGTTTGAGCAGGGAAGGGAACTGAAATTTCATATTGAGGAGGGAAGCTCGTGATTAAGTTTTATGAAGACCACAGCCTGACTACCACACTTCATAAAGATAAAATCTTTTTTGGTTGGAGAAATGCTGAAAGTATTTTTTATTTTCCCTTATGTCTTCTGCTTCTACAAATCAGCTAAGAATGATGAATTTTGTAAATCCACCTAATGTATATGTGTAATATGTAATACCTGTATATGTGTAAATTTCTTAGCTGTATTACAGGTGGAAATCCTTAAATACAGTTCATGTTCCTTGCTTTTCAAAGAAAGTAGGACCTTACCTTTTCTTTGGCTCAATTGTTCTTACCAAGAACATAGCCATTATTAATTTTGTCACGGCAGGAGTGTAAATGTCACAGCGGGTTTTTTTTTTCCTGTTTGATCCACTAATTTCTCAGTACTGCAAGAGGTGGGTTAAGGAGTTTGGATTGCTTTGGTGCAAATCAGAATATTAGATTTAAGAAAATAGCAAATAATAAAGATTTCTGGAGAAGGGAACATTATGCTCTGTATAGCGTTTTGATTTTGGCTCTGACTCAAGGTAACAATGCATTAATTCTCGAATCTTTATCTCTTGAGCAGTTTTGAGTTGCCAGATTACTCTTCTCCCCCATTCCCCTGCCTGCCAGTTAGTTTTTGTCAGAAACTGGCTAAAGCCAAACACTAAACTAGTATGTCATGCATGTGAGCATATATATGCATATGCTTTAGCATATTTATCTAAGAAACTAGAGTTCCTAAAGACATACGCAAGTCTTTTCAATATTTTTGCCAGTGAAAATCAAAATTTGACTTAACATTGTTGCAGTCCCATTCAGGGATGCTGTGTCTCACTTAGGAACTAAAAATGTGGGAATTTGTTTGTTGGAAGTATGTATTTTGTTCTATTGGTGATGGTTTATTTATGTGTTTTCTTTTTCTTTTTTTAAGGATGCGGTGTCAAAATACCAGGAAGTGACAAATAATCTGGAATTTGCTAAAGAACTGCAGAGGAGTTTTATGGCTCTGAGCCAAGACGTAAGTAAAGAGCAAGTGGTGCCATGTAGGCTATCAGCTGCAATACCAGACACTTAGGCTTTAAACTCTTTCACTAATACTAGATACAGTAGTCGCCTCTATTTACAGAGATGAAATGCTCGTGATTTCTTGTATGTTTGGCTGTTTTCTTTTACTCTGTGTATTAGTTTGTGTCAGGTTTTCTGAAGGCTGTTCCTAAAAGATTTTTCTGATGGACTACATAAATGTATGGGAACGAAAAGAATATAATGTTCTGACAAAACGTAACTGTTGAAAACAGTGGGATTGCAAAAGAGGCCTGTCATGCAACGTTATAGACAGCCACTTACTGCCAATACTAACATTTTCTCAAAACAGAGATTTCACAGGCGTGCTTCTCTCTTTGGCAAGTGGCTGAGGGGTTTCGTGTCTTTATATTACCATAGGATATCAAGTCTCAGCAACTGAAAGCATTGCAGTTCCTTTTTCAAGATTCTTGCTGTCTTGTTAATTGCAAATACAGTCTGAAACTGCAGTGTGGGACAAGGTTAATACTATTTTCATAAAGGATAAGTTAACTGAATACTAGTAAAACAGGTAATCTTTTGTGTTGGTGTTTTATCAAGAATGTAAAATAACAGTGTAATCAAGAATAAGTTCTAAAACTCTAATAGACAATTCCAGTTATATGAACAGCTTTGCTTTATTTCTTTGTGCCAAGAACTGCAAACAAAAAGACACACTTTAGAGCTCTGCAATATCATTGCAAGGAAGAATTAGTTCTGGGGCAAGCTGAAAGCGTAACTCATTCTACAGGACTGGAAGATTCTAAATGCGGTAATACAGTTAGAGTTAATGAGTTACAGAAAGAGCAGCAACATTGGTAGAATTGATTGTGTAGGCGATGTTAGTGCAGCAGACTGGTCTAACGAGTGTATTTAGTTTGTGAACAGACTGTGATAATTTGAAGGGCATCAGCATCCTCACATTACAAACTGCTTTCTATGTTTGATGTAGTTGTAAACTTATAGGCCTCTAAGCCAAGCCGTTTCGTTTCTTTTATTGCATCAGGGTTCCATGTATGTTTACAGAACGTTAGTAATGAAGAACTTTCTTCTTCTGACAAGTTTGTCCTGAAATAGTTCCCTGGTCAGCTAACTGCTAAAAGAAGCAAGTGAATCTGGGAGTAATAAATTGGCGCTCTGCTTTCAAATTTGGTTGCAATTTTTCCTGATTAGAGTTAGTTCTCATACAGTTGATTTTAAGAGATGTCTTTGATTTTTAGAAAAGAAATTTAGATGCTTCAGAGGGAGAAAGCTATTGTCACGACTTACATTTTTTGAAAAAGAAGATTAAAGCCTTGTATAGTTACAAAGCAAGCAAGCTGAATTTTGGATGCTAGATGCTTGGATTAAGAATAAGAATGGAAGAAACGTCCTGTAGGTTCAGATCAGTGATGCATTTAGACCAGTATTAGGACAGCAGTTGTAGAAGGTACTATGCAGAGTACAAGGCTGATGATTATCTGTCATCCATTCCCTTACGTCACCCGTGATCCTCAAACTGAGAATGTTAGAGAGTAGATGCATTCCCGTTCCCTTTAGTGTTTGTCTGTGGACCTTGTGTCCAAGAATTTGTTTAAATCTTTTTTGAGCTTGCTCATACTGTCTGTCTCCCCAGCCTTTCATGGCAAAACATTTCATGAGTTCCCTCCCGTGGTGTGTAAGAAACAAGATTACTTTTGTTTATCTGTTTTAAGCTGATCTCCTAGTAGTTTCAATGAATGCCTCCTACTATCACGGGATATGGTAAATAACCGCTCTGTTCATGTTATCTGCTGGCCTTTGTGGCCTTTATGAAAAATCTGGATCACCCTTACTCCTCCAAGTTGAAGAACCCAGACTTAGGCTCTGCTCATAATCATTTGAGTTGCCCTTCTCTGTACCTTTTCTAATTGCTGTAAGTCCTCCTTGAGTTATGGAAGGTAGAAGTTGTAAATAGCCACAATGTTTGTTTAAAAGATACTCAATTTTGTACATTTTTGCCACATTCATCTAAATGAAAATCACTTAGTGTTTACAGAATGTTTGATAACGGAAGCAGATAATAGCAAGCTGGGCTTGTTTGAAGTAACACATTCGTGTCTGAAGCTTTAGATGTGGTAACTGCAGTTACTTGACTGAACTGCTTGTAAGTCATGAAGTACAGACTTCAAGTAAGAATGTGATCAAGATCCAATATGATCCAAAGTTTGTGGCATTGATTTTAAAGTTTGTCTTAATTTGTAGAGTTTTGATTCTGCTTAAAAGATACTATTCAAATTTCACAGGTTATTCTTCTGTAATGTTAAATTGATAAGTGGCAGTTCAACACCAACATCCATCTCTACTTACCAATAAAAGACATTTCAGATTTTTTCCCCCCCCCCCAAAAAAAAATTCACTACAGAATCCAAGATTAAGCAATTTAAAATTTCATTTTAAACAGATCCAGAAAACAATAAAAAAGACAGCTCGCAGGGAGCAACTGATGCGAGAAGAAGCTGAGCAGAAGCGTTTAAAGACCGTACTAGAGCTACAGTTTATTTTGGACAAGTTGGGTGATGATGAAGTGCGCAACGACTTGAAACAAGGATCAAATGGAGTACCAGTACTGACAGAGGAGGAACTGACAATGCTGGATGAGTTTTACAAGCTAGTTTACCCTGAACGAGACATGAACATGAGGTAGGCCTACAGTAAAGTACTTTTCTTTATAATTGTAGGTCAATTAACAATATATTTGTACTGTGGTAATTTAAAGACTTGGAAGAAATTAACTCTTACTATTTTTTTTAAGGTTGAATGAGCAGTATGAGCAAGCATCTGTTCACCTGTGGGACTTACTGGAAGGGAAGGAAAAAACAGTTTGTGGAACAACCTGTAAGTATAGTCTCTGTATTAAGAGATAGTGCACTGAATTTGGGCTTGAACTAAAATACAGTGTCTGATATGAGAGACCTTTGGCAGTTAATTATCTTTCTGAGTTTTTAGAGTAGCTACTTTTTTTCCAGACCTTAGCTGGACTGTAACAGAGTAACATACTGAAGTGTGAGCTTACTGTGTGGTGTGGTGTTTTTTTTTTGGGTTTTTTTTTTTTTTTACTGATGCAGCATTACTCGGTATTTAAGCTTAGTCCGTTCCTGCTATTTCAGCAGTATTCTGCTGCTGGTGGTGCTTAGTAGCAATTCTTTGTTTTCTGGAAATGTGTGTGTGAACAAGGAGCTTTGTCAATAATATGACCTAATACATAAACTGGCATGGCCTTATTTAGTATGATGTTCTGCTCCCCCTTGTCTCCTGCAGAAAGCATTCTGGTTTTGCCCTGTTTTGATTGATGAACTCTGTAAATCGGGGTGTGATCATGCAGATGGACTGCTTTCTTGCAGAAATGTAAATTTTCACAAATACATACCTTCTAACACTAGACCTTAAGAAAATGACTCTGCTAGGCAGTTGTCTGTTTCGTGTATCATGGGGAATTTTTGAAGTCTCTTAATTGGAAATCAATAGGAAAGTTTTAGGGAATAGTATCCTTTTTTGTAGGTAAAATGGCTAACACCTTTCCTCCTTTAAAAAAAAAAATTCAATTATCTTTATTATATTAGAGTAATACTGAGCTGTTGAAAGAGTTTTTTGTGTTCTATTCATAGAAAGTGAAATTATAGTTTTGCAATTGTTATGTAACCTGCTTTATTGAGGAATGATACACAGGAGATTGTAAGATACTCTGGCCTTAATGGTAATAAGATTTTCCTTGTTTGTGGCAGAATAGGAAACTTGAAATTGTTTATATTGTGAGGAGGTACCAGGTTAGTATTTTTTTAATTAATATTTGTTCTGCAAGAACTCAAGTCTGAAATGGTTGTGATGTTAGATCTTTGTGAGAGCCCAAAGATATGTACCACAGTTTTTTTTTGAAGAGGTGGAGGAAGGAGAAGGTATGGGGCTAGTTTTCAGGAGGGAGCTGATGTATGCTCCTTGGAGACCTAGTCGTTCTCATACTGGATGAAGTCGGGCTGGGTATTGTATCTGGATCTCAAGATGAGCTTTTAGTGATGTCATTGGCAGCCATTGCTAGTTTGCTTTGTCTTATAATAGGGATGAATGTTAATGTATTTCTGTGTTCTTCTCTGTGTATGTATTGATTCATACAGCGATCATCACTTGCCAGGCGTGCATTGAGAATGTTCCATTTTGAGTCTGTTTTGTTTTCTGTTGGCCTAGACAGTCAGTAATGCTGCCTTGCCAATGTGGCTGATTTGTTTTGGGTTAAGACACCACAGCATTTATCTGAGGCACTGAGTGCAAGCTTGTGCTTGTTTTGCTTACAAAGGCTGTTCTGAGCCACTTCACCTCAGGGGAAGAACCTTCATGAAGGTGGTACCTGTGGAAATTTATACTGGCAGTTGTTTATTAAGGAATTGACTTACAGTGAGGTTTTTTTTTTAATTAGGAAATTACAAATAAAATCAGCTACAGTTGGAACTTCAGTGAGTTCCTGAAACTTTCCAAACTGAAAACTAAGCAACCAGAGATTTTTGAAATAGCAGGAATTAAAGTACAGTAATTAAATTAATAAACTTTACCTCACTTTGAAGTGTTTCACAAATCTTCTGAAGAGTATTACATGCTCTTAAGATTCTCCTTGCCCTTCAGATTTTTCTGAATGGAAGTTGATTATTCATTGATTTATTTAATATGACTAGTAAGACAGAAGTAATTCTGTAACAGTATTGTCCGTGGACTAGCTTGGGGCAGCAACATCTTCCCAGCAAAAGGGTAATAAAATTTATGTGGGATCTTCGGGAAGGAAGGAAAGGATGATTAGGATTGAGTTACTGTTAGTCTTTAACTTCTTCCATTTTCCTAGATAAAGCGCTAAAGGAGATCGTTGAACGTATTCTTCAAACTAGTTACTTTGATAGCACCCATAACCATCAGAACGGATTATGTGAGGAAGAAGAAGCAGCACCCGCACCTGCAGTAGAAGACACTGTAGCAGAAGCTGGTAAGAATATGAAGATCCGTTGTGACTAGCACATTCGTTTGTGTTGTACTGTCTTGTCTCTTTGGATTCATCAGGGTGATTAAACTGCAAATGCAGTTTTAAGCGCAAAAAGCACCTGTCTCTGAATTCTTCGAGTATACTAGTGTTTTGAATAGAAATGTCATTTCTTGATAATCAGGTATACCTCTAGCCAGGCAACGTGTATAGGGGCAGTCAACCGTTCATTCAGCCCTGCTCTGAGCCATGAGGAAAGAAAAGCAGAGCTGTGTTCCAGAAGACTTCTGTAAGGCTGACTCTTGCCAGCAACTTCTTTGGAGGGACCGTAATCCTTTCTAATGATCGCATTGTAAATGTCTTCCGTCATGTGCAAGGAAAGGCTTACTGTTCTAACTGTGGAGCGTCAGCTGAATGAAGGAACAAAGTCACTTAGTAGTACTTGTTTCTGAACACATCTTTCAGCATTTGTCTGTCCAATATGTCACTTGCTGAAATAAGAACCCAGGCTAACAATAAAATTATTTAGAAGCAGGTTTATGCAAATGCACATTATTGCAAACATCTCTTTCCTAGTTTGTTTTCCTGTAGAAATTATGATTTAAAAACAAAATTTTGTTTGTAGAGTTAAAATGATCAAAGATTAAAGTTCTGGTTGCTTGAGGCTTTTCCATTTTTCAGTGGTTCCCACCAGTTTAATCTTTTCTTAGAAGGGAAGAGTTTTTGAAGCAAAGGGTATGCTTACATACTAGAGAAGCTCAAGAATATGGTACCAAACTTGAAGAAAAAAATTCATGACCTTTTTTTCCCTTTTGAATATGTTGTGGAGAAAATTGACATTTGGGGTAGCTGAACATAACTCTTCATAGCAAGAATTTAATGGTTTTTTTCCTTTTAAATTCAAAACTCTGAGAATCTTTGTTATTGCTTAATTCTCTATTAATGTCTTTTTTTTATTTTCTTCATTCTGAGACACAAGTTCTTCTTTATCTACCTTGTAATATTAGGTTTGTTTCTGAACCCAGCGGATACTTAACTGTACAAGTCAGCAATATTGAGGCTTTAATTTCAGATCTAATCAAAATCCCATCCCCTTGAAGATGTCTGACAAGGCGACTCCTTCATTAATGTATAGCAAGCTTCTAATACTAGGTATTAATGTCACTCAGGAGTAAATGTGTCCATTCATTCTTACACCTAGCTGTACTTTCTGTGTAGTAATAGTCTGTAACACTTCTTTAAAGTAAATGGTTTTGATAAATGATGACTGCAAAAATGCGTCACACTTCTTCAAAATTCCACTTTTATTGGGGGAGATTTTTTTATCTAACTTTGTATTTTCTAGGTCTGTAACGTGATTTTTGGTTTGGGATTTTTTTCACGTAAATGGTATATTTTTCTTACAGAACCTGATCCAGCGGAAGAATTTACTGAACCAACTGAAGTTGAATCAACTGAGGTATTAGTCACTGGAAAGATTGTCATTTTGTATAGCTTTAATGCCACTTACTTTTACTTTCATACCCTTTCTTATTTTTATTTTAGTATGTAAACAGACAATTCATGGCAGAGACTCAGTTCAGCAGTAGTGAGAAGGAACAGGTAGATGAGTGGACAGTTGAAACGGTTGAGGTAAGATCTTGTGTACTGCAGGTAAAATTGCAATCCCTGTTTCCGCTGACTCTCAATTCATGATAGGTTCTAGTATTGCACCCCTTCTCCCCCAATATATATAAAAATACATATATTTAAGTAGGCTTGGACTCACTACTCATTCTTAAATTACATATTTAGCTCAGGAGTACCTAAAATAGAAACTACGCAGTCTGGCTAAGTTTGTGGAGAACTTGCTTTTGTTCAGTAGTGGCTTGCTTGGGAAAACGGAACTTAAAAGTCTTACGCTTAAAAAGACTTAAAAGATTTTTTTTTTTGAAGACTTTTTTTTTTTAAGAGAACTTTGCTGCAAATATAGAACTTAAGTTTATCTATGCAGCTGCTGACAACATGGCATAGTTGTGCATTTCATTAAGCTGTTCCATGGAGAGGGAGCGGAAAGTTAATATCTCAACTAATATCTACTCCAGATTGCATATGCACATAATTTGGTGTTAAAATATAGCTTGTATGTACATCTCTGCTTTCAAGAGCTATAGTTCTTCAAGTATTTAACTTGTTATTGCTTTGCAGTTGAGTGATTGTTCACTTGTGATGTTTGTGGTACATTGTTACTGAGTTCCATTCCCAGTTCAGTAGTTTAGGCTCTAGACTTAACTACATGTACAAGTCCATTTTATTATACTAGAATTTGTGTTCTTCACATACTGGAAAGGACAAGTCACATGGAGTCATTCGAGTGTTTGGTATGTTGGAACTTGGGTTTTATACATCTGTTAGGAACAGGTATAAGCAGCATCTTCCAGGTGCTGGAGACTTAATTTTTGATTCACCTTAGCCTTCTGCAGCAGCAAATTAGATGGTCAATTTTTTAGACTTTGTTCCTTGGTGCCTTCAGGCTCTTAAGTGTAGGAGTGGAGTAAGTGTTCATCATCTCTTCAAGTGGTGAAGAAGAGAGCAGCCGTTCTGATCTGATTATCTAATCTGCCCGATTTTACATTCAGTCTGGCTGAAATTCATATCTTACAGTGTTGAAGACCACTAAGAGATTTAATAATACTTAGGATGGGCGTGAGGCTTCTAGAACTAACTAGACAACTTTGCCAGGTATGTGAATGATTTTGGTAGTATCTTGTCATAGTATTCCATTGCCTTACTTAAAAAGCCCTAAAATATCACTGCTATTGAATGTGATTTAAGAAATCTCTTAAAAACAACAAAGAAACCGTCCAAAACACATTAAAGTCATGCTTGATTGGGGTATTCTTCAAGACACAGCATTTTAAAGTTAATGCTTGATTGGCTTCAGTCTATCTTGAATTATACCCAAATTACATTTGTGTTTCTACCAAGTGTCCAGAGTAGCTTAGAGGTTCAGTTCTCTGTAGTTAATATAAGTAGTATGGGTGAAGACATGAGAGTATAGGAAATGTTCTCATGATTGAAGCCTGTTGTGCTTCTGTCTGCTCTTGAACCGTAAGACTGTGTATTGCACAGTTGAAAACTCAGGTGCTTCCTCATGGGAGTAATAATAATATGCAGTAATTGCACTAGTATGGTAAAATAATTCAGGTTGTGGTTTTGTATCAGACTGATTCCAGAAACTCCTAATTTTCCGCATGTCTTCACTAGTCAGCTAAATCTGGATTATATTGGCTTTGTTTTCATGGAACAATACAAAGAATATATACTTCAGTTCTCCTTTCTGTCCCAATTTCTTGGACTGTGTACAAATGAGCAGTTTAGAAAAAAATTAGAAAAAAAGTTGAAGACTGCTTCATAATTAAGTACCTTATTTTCTCAGATTTAACACAAAAAGAGGAACTTGAGAATAACTGTCTTTGAAATTACTCTTCCTGTTCTTGCTGGCACCAAAATCCCATTCCTCACAGGAATGCAACTGAATTGTCCTTAGGGAAGATGATAAACATTGTATAGAGCCTTTGTGCTCTCCAGCTCAAGGTAGTTGTGGCATTAGTATAGTAACAGCTGTGAATGATAGCTGTTAATTTTGGAAGCTGATAGTATTCTGAAAGAGAACATTTATGCAGAAGACTTCCATCGTTGTTTGTGAAGAGGAAGGCTATCACAGACTCTTTTTCAGTAACCCTCAAGTAGATGTGGTACATTCACAGTTTCTGTGATATGGTGTGTTTATAGTTTGAGAATTGATGGTGTCTCACAGTGACGTTTCTGTATAGGCCTTCCATAAGTTTCAAACTGAAGAATTTGCTTGTGAATTCTCAAAGCGTATTTGCATTTGGATTATATGATGTTTTAATTTTGGTGAAGACGTCCTTTATTGGTGATAGTGGGGGTTTTGTTTGGGGAGGGGTTGTTGTTGTTGTTGTTGTTGTTTGGGGGGGGGGGTTGTTGGTGGTGGGTTTTTTGTTTGTTTGATTTTATTTTTTTTTTTTAACTGCTTGCTTTGTAATAAGTACCTGAATCTGCTTGTATACAAAGTTCTCTGCGTCTTAGGTTATGGAACTTTGGTTGGATGGATGTGTGTATATTTTGTGTAGAATTGGAAACTCAGTTCTGTGACTGCCAGAATACAGATTCATTCTGGTTGGTTTGTGGTCTCATTAAGCTTCTGGTTTTACCTCTCCTTCTTTCCTCCTTCTTTGCCCCCTGGCCTTCTCCTCTGATTGTGTCTGGGCAGCTCTGCCTACTGAGAAGGTCAAGGTGCAGGGTGTCAGGAGGCAGGATGTCAGAAGGTGAGCATGCAGTTTGATGAGTCAAATACTACTCTGCAAGGTGAGCGTGCAGTTTGATGAGTCAAATACTACTCTGCAGAGAGGTTCAGCTCTCTTAAAAGAAAAGTTTCACCTTGCTGCTGTGCCCCCAGGATGAATGGAGGTGTGTGGTCCTGTAATAAACTGATTTTTGAGTAATGACCCTTATATTTGAGTAGTCTGGGTACCTTTTTCATGCAGCAGACTGTTAGAAAGCTGTTGACTTTAGAACTACAGCCTGTCCATTGGCAACTTAATATGCAAAACTTGCAATTTTTTTAGTAGGCTCATCCTACTATGATTATAATAGGTCAAAGTACCTGGTAGTGATAAGAAGACTAAAGGAATAGGCCCCAAACAGTTCCTTTTGACATTAAAAAAGAGGTTTGAAAAAGACAATGTAAAATATTAAACACCATCTGAAGTTAGTACTGTACTATTTGTGAAAAAGGAAAACATTTGATAAAATTTTGTCCCTGTTCTGTGTTCTTGATTATTCCATCAACTTGTTTTTTCTTGAAGATACCAAATTGTTATGAATGACTTGGACTTCATAAGTTGAGTGATAGTGCTCAAATAATTGAGAACATTTTTGATAATTATGTAGGAGCCAAGTAACTGCTTGTTTTAACTCTCAAGTTTCACCTAGTCATCTGGCTTGCTTTTTTTCTTTACTTTCATTTTAAAGCTTTGTAATGTAAGAGAGGTCTATATATGGGCTCTAAATAACATTTTTCAAACAAATTTTTTTCCCACTCACAGGGCTTAATTCTTAATTTGGAAACAGTCCATAATTTGAAGTTTGGGGACTGTGTAATACAGCAGAGCAGTTGTGTTTGTTTACCAGTGTGGACAGCCTTAGGGTATGCTTCCATGGGAATTGTCACATTGCTTCTCTTTGGATGGCTAACAGTGGAGATTTGGATCTGAAAGGAATCTTGAAGAGGAATTAGGTTGTGTGTTGCTTTTTAGTTTTGTTTAGAGGGTTTTTTTTAATTATTCTATTACAGATGGCTAGGGATTTGGTCAAGGAGAGAGTCATTGGAGTTTGTGAGGCAATTGTATGTGCAGAATGTCACATACAAACAAAGTTTGTAAATCTGAGCAAGGAGTAGGCATACTGGAAGGTACTGTAGGTTTCTTTGAGAAGTTAAAAAAAATATTACAGGCTTTGAGGATGGATAGAGGGAGTTCACGTTTAAAGTTCAGAGGTGTGATTATAGAACTGGTCTAAAATAGGACTGTTTTGTCATTTGTCACGACTGCTGTACAAAAATCTGTCTTCTGCAGTTCTAATAAGAAACCAGCTCTTTTACATAAACATTTTGAACTTTCAGGTGCATGTATGCTAATTTATATCCTGTGCAACTGTAAGTTTAAGGCTTGCCTGTTTATCTGGAAGATTATTAATAATGAAAAGCTCGTGGGAATAGAGAAGCGGTGGACAAGTTACTGACAACGATCTTCTCTTTAAAGGACAGTTGTTGACATGAATGCAAATTGAAAATGGCACTTCTGTATTATGGGAGTTGCCTGAAGAGCAAAACTGGTTAGGAATGCGAAAGTGCTACTTTGTGCAGCTCAACTGTCCTTGTAACTATCTGTTTTCAAGCTATTTGATGATGGTTCTTAGATGCTCATGTTCAGCTTTCCTGGTTGCTCTGCTGTCTTTGATAAGGTGGTATTTGAAAGCATGTTGCTGTTTGTCGTACCTTTGTTTACGTGCACCATATTGGAATATGTCTAGTAAATCTGAGCTTTCTTGCCCACTCTTAAGTTGTGCTTCTGGTGTCCCCCCACGGTGCTGTCTTGCAATCTTCCCATCGTTCTTGGATGCTCATGTTCAGCTTTCCTGGTTGCTCTGCTGTCTTTGATAAGGTGGTATTTGAAAGCATGTTGCTGTTTGTCGTACCTTTGTTTACGTGCACCATATTGGAATATGTCTAGTAAATCTGAGCTTTCTTGCCCACTCTTAAGTTGTGCTTCTGGTGTCCCCCCACGGTGCTGTCTTGCAATCTTCCCATCACACAATGCTGCCTGCTATTCTCTGAGACCGTAAATCAGCTAGCTAGGATAACACTTGAGAACTCTGGTCTAGACATGGCTATGAAAATTTAAAATTTTGAAGTCTTAAAGACCAAAAAATTCTGACTCTATTTACATTTACCAAAAAGGTATGAGAAAAGAATTGTTCTCCATGCGTGCATATTTCTGAAACTTACTTTCCCTGACTTTCTTTAAATTTCCAAATGTTGATAAATTGCTGTCTCAAATCCTGCTCTAAAAAAACCCCCGTAATATTGAACAAATTTTTTGTTAGCGCTGTTCTTAACGGGGGAATAGAGTAGATGGAAAGCAAATAGAGCAGAGTCTTTAAACTTTGTGAAGCGCTCAGGTCAGTAGCTGGCCACCAGTATTGGCATGACTGTAGGAGGTTGTAATGTTTTTCTTCAAGAATGCTGTAGTAATTATGACCATAATGAATTAGGCAATAGCCATAAATTTCAAGAACTACTGAGTCAGTTCTGTGCAGTGTTATCTTAAGCTGAAATTTCAGTCGGCTGCTTGTTTCTTGTTAGGTTGTAAATTCGCTGCAGCAACAGACACAAGCTACATCTCCTCCAGTTCCTGAACCTCACACGCTTACTACCGTGGCTCAAGCAGATCCTCTTGTTAGAAGACAGCGAGTACAGGACCTTATGGCGCAGATGCAGGGCCCATACAACTTCATGCAGGTATGATGAACCCACCATGGTAGTGTGAAGCTAGAACCAAAGAAACAAAACAGCACTTTCTGGCTGTGAGTCATGATTTTAAGTCTGCTGTAGTCTATTTGAAAAATACAACGGTCTTGCAAACCGTATAGTGCTGTATGGCAAGATCTCATCCAAAGCCCACAAACCTGTATTGCTGTCGAAGTACAATTAGAGTGTTATTTAGCTTTTCAGTCCTTGTTTGTACTAAATCTACAGAGAAGGCAGAAAGTTGTGCATCACTGGGTGCCGTGGTGTATTTTGCTTAAGTGAGACCAGCTGTAAAATACCCCTTCTATAAGCTAGTTCTAAATTTTGTGTTATCAAAAACTTGTACAACACATGAAGAGAATACTTTCTGGGTTGCTTCTTGAAGGCTCTCCTCTAAAGTTAGGACAACTGGAAATGCATTAGGAGATGAGGGAATACATCAGAAAAAGCCTCTCCTCCTCCACAAAGGAAAGAGTAGACACCTTGGTAACAAATGAGGCACACGCTTCTTATGTTCCTTTTCTTGTTTATTCCTACAAAATGCTAATTTAGGATAAAGAATAAAGAGTAGCTGCCTATTCTGTCTGGCTATTAAAATCTCCCTCCAGTTATCTTTTTGCGAGATAAGCTCTAATTTGTATACATGGACTGAATTTTTATTATGATAAATGCATTTTTGGAATTTTTAGTATCTTAATTGATGTAAAATGTGTAGTAAAACCAGCAGTTGTGTAACTGTGGGCTAAACTTCCTTTATTGTGACCTGGTCGTTTCTGTATTCTGAATGTTAATATTTTTAAAAGACAGTAAATCGGATTTGATTTTGTTATTTTTATTTTTTTTCCCAGGACTCTATGCTGGAGTTTGAGAACCAAACACTTGATCCTGCCATTGTATCTGCACAGCCCATGAATCCAGCGCAGAATTTGGACATGCCACAAATGGTTTGCCCTCCAGGTTTGTAATGGTAAATCCTAAACACAAATATTGGGGAAGCCTGCAAGTCATCTATTAGAAATGCTTCAGTTACTGCTACGTAGTAAAGGGGTCATCACAAGTAATAATACAGTACTGTTAAAGTGTGTTTTTCTCAGAAATGTGATTGTACTCTTGAAGCATACTATTTGTAGACTTCGATTCTCACTTGCTTCTAGATTTTGCTTGGAAGTGTGGAACACTTTAAACTTTTTCAAATGGACAAAATATAGTTTTGCTTAGCCTTTTGGAAATTGCTGGATCATTTTGGACAACTGGAAAAAACGTACTTTGCATGGAAATGGTAATTGGTATTTTGAGTATAGCTTTGCCATGCCAAAGGCATAATCATCTTTACGATGATGAGCTCTCAGATAACGGAATTAGATAAGATGGTAATGCTATTCTGTAAAAGGTTTGATTGTACTATGTAATAAGTGAAATTATTTTACTTCAGTTCATGCTGAGTCAAGACTTGCCCAGCCTAATCAAGTTCCTGTGCAACCAGAAGCTACACAGGTAACGTGTTTAGTGAATTGTATTTTGGATTTTAAATTTATTTTAGTCTTGATTGTTGTTACAATAGGATTTAATTCATAACTTTATGAGAAATTCAAAGAAAAAGCTGAAGTTCTGATTTTGGGAAATCAGTTATCTCCATTATCTCCTCAGCGTTGTCGCTTATAAGTGTTGCTACATACAGTTTTTATGCTGTGCAGACATTGCATATTTTCTGTAATGGAGTCTTATCAGGCATTACCCTGTTAGGAAAACTGTCGGGTTCAAGGTTGAAGTATGAGTTTATTGAGGAAACTGCATTTAGAATTAGAGGCCTCTTAACCTGAAGGGCACAAGCACGGAAGCAATTGCAGTTTGTACTGATCATTCTAATGGCCCAACGTGGAGTTCTCAGCAGTTGCCAGATCTTTCAATTTGTGGAGCTTGCCTTAGTCTTCAAATTTGGTGTGTGGATATGATTTTCATTTTACAAGTTGACTTCCACGTGCCTGTGTGTTAGGCTGCCATCACTTAAAATCTGTATCCCATGTGACAGTGGTGAATTTTAAGTGTTTTTTCCGTGATTGAGAGGAAGGACTTTGTTTGGAATGCTGCTCTGTGTAGTCCTAATCTAATATAGCAGGTTAACTTGAGGTTTCTCTGTGCGTTTTTTTCAAGATGGACTAATAATTTGACATGTCAATCTCTGCCTAGTAGTGTTCTCTTTCACGTTAAGCCATGTGTAGTAATATTTTTAATTTGGATAGAAGCAAGTTGTCTTTTATTTGCTTATTTGCGACACAAATGCCAACACCTAAATAACTTGGTTAAAGGGCAGTCTGTATCTGTTTGAGTGGGCATCAGACCACAAATAGATTTAATGGATTAACTATATAGTCTGTGGTGTTGTTTTTGACTTGTTCTGTTAAGGATGAGTCCCAGTCGCTTGCTTGGATAATATTATAATACTGGAGTATTATAATACTGGAGCAGTCGGAATGAGTTTGAATGCTGTTTTCAGTTGAGCTTTCCTGAAATTCTTGTTTAAGTAGGATCTCTCAAACGTGCTTCTGCAATGTATAAATGATGTATTCACCTTTTCGTTAAGATGTGTCAGTTTCTTACTGAATTATCTAGTGATTAAAGAACTTCCTGATTTTGTATTAAGCATGTGTGGCATCTCTGAAGGACTCCGCTGGTCTCAAGTAATGAATCTGATCCCTGTAGGTGTTTGAAAACGAAAAGAAAAATCTGGATAGACTGTGTATCTCAGAGTGATGGTAGTATAAATTGCTTGCTTTATCTTGTCCAGATTAGGTCTGCAAGTTTTAAGACCCCCATTTGTATAGAAACAGGAATGTGGCTTTTTTTTCTTGAGTTTCCTCTGTATGTACCTGCTGAAGTGTTAGTACTCTCAGCAGTTTTTTTTGTAGGTGTAGAATAATTTTTTTTGGTCAGAGTTCTCTTTGCACTAGCTTTTATTTTACTGTTAAATTATATCTGTGACTTAGTCCAATGGATTTTTTTTTCTCATTTTTCTTACGTCAACCGGTGCAGCAAATGATTCCCTGGGGGATCTTGCAAGCAGTAGCTAAACTTACCTCTTTCCTTTTGAATGTTCAGCAAGGTGATGTGAACACACCCATCAGTTGTTATCAGTTGCCTCTTAAAGTCCCCAATAGCCTTAAACGCAAAGTCCTCTGCTTTGTTGGCCAGAGTTTTCACTGGACTCTGTGCAGGGGAGCAGAGGCTGTAAAATGAGCAAATTGAGTCCATTGGAAACCAGCACTTCTCTATTTCTGTATGAGCTTGGAGTTCTGTCATTTAAACTTCTGTATTTCTCTCTCTTCCCCCCCCCCCCCCCCCGTCTTTCCCCAGCTTTATCGGAATGGTAGTTGGGGTTACATAAGGAAATGAGGAGAAGGATATTCTTCAGTAAAAGCAAATACATGTCCAGCTGATTCTTTGGGGTTTATTTTGTCAGGTTCCCTTGGTTTCTTCTACAAGTGAGGGATATACAGCATCCCAACCCATGTATCAGCCTTCTCACACAACAGAGCAACGGCCACAGAAAGAATCAATTGACCAGATTCAGGCAAGTCGGATTTCACAGGGGTGGGAAGGACTCTGCTTGCAGGTGTGATCAAATGTTAGTCTATGTCTCTTTGTAAATAAAGTTCTGTAATTTTTAGTTACCTATTGATAGGGCTCCTTCAGTTCCATTTTAATTTCAGGATTTTGAGCCTGTCTGTGACCAGTAAGTCCTTCATCGTGAGACTTTGAACTTAGTAGATTGTCTGTTTAGTTAGAAGTAACATGCCGACATCAGCATACGAGCATCCATGTTGTTGGCTTAGGAAATGTGATTTTTTTTTTTTACATTGGCTACCAATTAGCCCAGAAACTTGTTCATTTCCCCGTGTAGTTTTTTCTAGTTGTGTTTCAAGTTAACAAGGGAGAAGACTGCTAGGTTTTTCCTCTCCCATTATGCTGTTGTGAATGAGGCTGTTCCGCTGAAGTAGAAAATATTCATTTGTTGAGGTGAACCTGAGGCGTTGTCACTTTTTTTTTTAAAGGGAAGTTTTTAAGCTAAATTTCTGGTATTATTCAAAAGCTGCTAAAACGTTGTTTGTTTTAATTATTAGGCTTCAATGTCACTGAATGCAGACCAGACCCCATCATCATCATCACTTCCCACTGCATCCCAGCCGCAGGTGTTCCAGGCTGGATCTAGCAAACCTTTGCATAGCAGCGGAATCAATGTTAATGCAGCTCCATTCCAATCCATGCAAACAGTAAGTAGTAAATTAATATTGAATCCCTTTATCTTGGTAGTCATTCCTTGTGTTGTTACACAAACACTGGAATCGGTCATGTAGTTACATGAAATAGTCTTTAGTTATTCACATTTCTCAGACTTGCATACTTTATGTGATGCGATGAGGAATTGTAAAAAATTAACTGGACCAGAGAGCTATTTTTCTAACATTATAGGTATTCAACATGAATGCGCCTGTTCCTCCTGTTAATGAGCCAGAAACCCTTAAGCAGCAAAATCAGTACCAGGCCAGTTACAGCCAGAGTTTCTCCAATCAGCCTCACCAAGTAGAACAATCAGATCTTCAGCAAGAGCAACTCCAGACAGGTAAACTTATTTTAGCAAAAACTAAAATGGCAATAGCTTGAGTAGAGCAGATGATCAGGCTGTGAAATCCTAGATGATGTAACAAAGCATGTCACACATTCTCAAATGTTCCTGGTCTTGCGAAGCTTTCCCCTGAACAATACCTGGTTTCTGTTACTCTGTCTCGGTTTGAATATCCATCAGGGGCTGAAATTCAGTGTGTGTATATATAGCTCCAACTGTTAGAAGAATTTTGCCCCTCGATTCAGTTTTCTATGGGTTTAAAGAAAACGTGAACAGGATTAAGGATTATTCTAAAGATGAAAGCAGTATAGTGGAGTACTTGCTCTGCTGATGTTAAGGTTGGATGATCCTTAAATTTGCCTTAAAAAAAAAAAAAAAGCTTGCACTATTTGAGATGACATTTTAAAAAGGAAATAGTAAGCTAGAATTGAGAGCAAATATGGACTGCTTCTCACAGATGATGTAAGGTTCATAAAGATCTAGAACCTTTTGGTAAAATCAGTTAGACGTGGTTTGAATACAGCAGGCAAAATGCTTTCCAAGTTAGCAACTTAACAAAAACAAACGGTAAAATAAAGTCTGTGTACAAAGCTATTCTTCTCCCAGCTCTCTCCTTGCTTTCCATTGAGATAAAATTTGCAGATGCAGAGAGGGATTTTGAGTGAAGAGCACAGGACAGAGATGACAAGGGTGAAGTGCTAACAGCTACTGGAGGTGGAGTAAGGAAAAAGAGCCTGATCCTTTTTCTCTATAACTGATTATGGTCTTGAATTTTGTCTTCCTTGCAAGTTGGGATACTGGGGTGGGTGGATGAGAAGAGGGAAAACCAAGTTTTCGTTATCTATATTTTTTTGAGCCATATACAGCACAAGGCAGAAAGGCAGTCTGGGGAACGCTGGTGTTTGAAGGTGGGCCATGCAGTATTAAATGCTTAACTTAATATAACAGCTAAGTAAATGCAACTGTTGATACACAGAAAATGCAGTGGCCTTAGAACAAAACCTGCGTACTAATTAAACACTCAAAAGGATGACCGCTTCATGCATTCTGTGAGAATCAATGGGAAGTTGAGAAGGGAGGATCTACACAAAAGTTCCATAGCGCTCTGTGGCTGAGTGAAGTAGACATCCAGTTGTGCTCCCTGATGGATTCCCTTCCTGCGTACGAGAAGGGCTTTATCACTTAAAAAATTTTCTCTGAGATGTTGCTTCAGTATTTGTTATCAGGCTAAATTTTACAGCTGTTTTGCTCTTACATTCAGAATTTCATCTTCTATTACACTTCCTGAGCCTGCAGCCCTCAGGATTGCTTTTGTAATCCACTTAATTCCCATGAAGATGTTGTGGCATACTTTACTTCAAAGATGCAGATAGTCTCAAGCTATCCATCCTGCTCTTGCCTTTTGATTTACACGTCCTGTATAAAGAAAGGATCCCCTAGCCTGTACAGTTAAAACAGCAGCTCTGTTAAAATGTTCCCATCAATCTCAGCTTAGTCAGCACAGCTACACCTAACAGTGTTTCACTAGTTAGTGAAAGCAAAGATTTCTTAGTGGCTCTCTGCTGGTTCAGAGAGGAGGAGGTTACAGAAGTGGGTTAACTTATTCATATTGTTTTTTCCAGAGTGTGTGTTGCTGATTTCTAAAGGGTTTGAAGTAGCACAGGAAAATTGTACCTGCATTAGGAATACTTGTTGCTGCACTTACGCTAGAGACTTCGTGATGCTGACTTAAATGAACTCTACCGTTTCTGGGTTGTCTTAATGTTGTGGAATATCTGACTAGTAATTGATACTTAATTCTGCAGAGTATTTTTCTTTGAATGGGTGAGCATTTACTGACGCGTTCAGTGGTATTTCAAAGCTTTGAATGTTGAGTTTGAAGAGAGTATATGTGGGAACATAAATAAACATACACAGACTTTTACAGTTCATTTTTTCTCCCCACTTCCAATATAGTGGTTGGTACTTACCATGGTTCCCCGGACCAGACTCATCAAGTGGCGGGTAACCACCAGCAACCTCCCCAACAGAATACTGGATTTCCACGTAACAGTCAGCCTTACTACAACAGTCGAGGAGTGTCTCGTGGTGGATCACGTGGGGCTCGTGGCTTAATGAACGGTTACAGGGGACCGGCAAATGGATTTAGAGGTAAACAGCTTTATTAAACTCTCTCATTTGACTTTTACTTACTTCTTTCTGGAAACACCACGTCAAGATACTACGTGTTAAACTGACCTACTGTTGTTTTTATACTGTAGTAGTATCTCTGTAAGATATTTAAACTTGTAGTAAAAATTCCATTTGCTTTAGCTAACTTAAGCAGCTGAAATTTTAGGTGTTTGGTTAGGCTTCCTACTAGGATGTAAACAAGCATTTTTTTTCTGTTCTGTGCTGAAGGCTTAGTGTTAGTTTGATTAGGCATCTGCTCTAAGTATAAGCAAACACGGAAATATCCAACAGAACTTCACAACCATCAAGTGAGGAATTCAGATGCCAATTGGTATTTCAAAATTTTTTTTTTTCCCAGTTATGGTAGAACCAGTGTATTTTAAAGAGTTCTGTGTTTCATCATGTTAAGAATAGGCTGGATAATGTAGAAATACAAGAACAAAAAAGTCATTACTCTTAGGTAATTAACAGGAGCGGAGGAATGATACTAAAAGTCATTACTCTGAGGTAATTAACAGGAGCGGAGGAATGATACTGTAGTTCTGGATAAATAAGAGAACTGGCTGTCAGCGTTATGAAGATGTGTATGTTAGAACGGGGGGGAGAGATGGTTTCTTTGTTGGGTGTTGTGGGATTAGGCTAATGGATGCAGTACTGTGTTCTTGGGCCATGTTCTCTTCCTCTCATGTGGTTGGAGAGTAGAGGAAAAACCTCTATAATAAAAATACAACTGATTGTAGTAGGGAATGCAGTGGTCACTTCTTGTCTGCTTAAAATTGATCTGGATTCCAAGTGTTAGACCCTTGGGACTGGAGCCATCCTTGGACGTGGTTCCCAGCACTCAGGAGAGTCTTGGCTCAGGAGCAGCTTCTTGCTTGAGTTGGCTGCTGTGGCCTTGCAGGTGACAGCTGTTACATTTAGATCCTAGTATTATGGTTAACTCTGGATTGAATGTTATGTAAATCAAACTTCAAATTACTAGAGAAATGCATTGAATTGCTATCTCCTCCCAGTTCTTACTAGGTCTTCATTCGTGTTTCTTGTAATAGTATTAGCACTGATGTTGCAAACGTTTGCTTGACTTGCAGGTAAACAGTGCTTACTAAAGGGTTTTTTTCCTCGGGTTTAGGTAAAATGCTGTTACTGCTTTTCTTTATATGGTAGCATAAAGTAATAGCCTGTCATTTCCAAGTGAAAGACTTGTACCCTGTTCCTTAGGAGGATATGATGGCTACCGTCCTTCCTTTTCCAACACTCCAAACAGTGGTTACACGCAGCCCCAATTTAATGCTCCTCGGGATTATTCAAACTACCAGCGGGTAAGCTACCATTATGTTGTGACAGTCTAGGATTAGAAGAAAAAAGTACCTGTCAGCGAAAGCACTCAAATCTATTAGTGAAAACTTTTCTGAGGACTTTTTTTATTGCTAATGAAGAGAAAAGTTTCAGGTACTAAACAGGTATTTAGAAATAGCAGAATATTAAATGGCTGGTTATAATTGGGAAATGTGTTCTGTTTGGCTGATTGATCTCTAAAGGAATTAGTCTAGTAACTAGAGCAAGGTTGAGTGAATTATAAAGAACTCTTTCTTAAATATAATTCACAGCTTTGTCAGAAAGAAACTTAAAGAACTTAAATCCATTGCAATTAACTTTTCAAACTTGTTTGGGATTGCCTGTCTTCTGCAGGACTGATTTTGTGTAGAATTTCGTTGTTCTGAAGGAAGTATACTCAGTTTGCTCAAAGCTTAGACTGACTGGAAAATGTCTAACTGCATATCTCCAAACAAGTATTTATAAGCAAATGAGATGACAGATTTTGATCCTGCTGTTAGAATGTTGCTTCATTTGTTGACGGGTCCTTCAGCAAATTCATCTGTTTGACCTCTGTGTAGTCTGAAAAATTTGAACACTAAATACACCTATTTACATTTCTTACTTAGATTGAACAACATACCCTGTAACTGGAGAGAGAATTTGTCATTGTGTGTTTTATTATACCTGCTAAGTACTAGTAGGAGTAAGAATTTATTTTGTTAAGATTAATTTAATAAAATGCTGTATGTTGAAGTCACGGGTGTCTTGTCAGTGCATATTGTTTTAAAAGCCTCTCATTTTACTGGCAATTAATAGCTTCCTGAAACCTAACAAAATGCCCAGGTTTTATGTTGTAACTTTTTTCATTTCTTTGCTTCAGGATGGATATCAACAGAATTTCAAACGTGGCTCTGGACAAAGTGGACCTCGGGGAGCTCCTAGAGGTAATTCCTGAGTAGTGAATAATTGATTTGGACTGAACAGAAGTTTTTGGTCCAACTTCTGCAGTTTGGGATTTAAAAAGCAACCTCACTCCTTATTCAGCAGGTCACAATTGAAGAATAAGCTTACTTTCCTCTGACCTCATAGTTGAGCTTGCTTTTGAACAGGGGTTGGACTTGGAGGACCTCTTGAGGTCCCTTCTGACTTGAATTATACTGTGGTCCCTTGAACTTGTGGAAGTTTAGTTGGCAGTTGAGTAAGGGATTCTTTGAAAAGAAGTTAAAACAACAATTGCTTTTGGCAATTTAAATGTAGCAGAACTATTTAGTTGGCTTTTATTAATGAAAGCCTTAGGAAAGTGATTTTTTTGGGTTTTGTGAGGTTTATCATGACTTAAGATCCGCTTACTAGGTGCATTAGAAGTTTGCAAGTAAGACTTGCTTATAAAGCAGACATTGGGCTTGAGCTGGCTGTCAGCCTTGGAGATTGTATGTTACTCTGTTGCACTAAAAGATGTCCTACTGCATCTGCTGTGGAGGTCTCTTTTGATCTAAGGATACCAAAACTTCCCTCCATGCTCATCTGTTCCTTGATCCTGTAGAATTGTTGCTTTTAGCTTATGGAGGTGTGTTGTCCTGTAGTGTTTGGTGAGCGTTTGCCACATGTTCATCTGAGAAAACAGAGAAAAAAAACCCCACATATATAATGAGGCTGTAGTTGAACTTCTGAATTTTATGTTCAACACTATTTCCACAGTTCTTTTTTTAGTAGATTTTTGGTGATGAGACTGTGCTCTGTCTCAATACAGACATTTCCGTGAGAATTTTGAGTTACCACCAGAGCACTTTGTCAGTGAGGACAGCTCGAGGCTGTACGTTGCACTGCCTGTGAAACCACAGTTCCGTGTGGTAGTTTGGTTTTGAAGAGTTCTGTCCTTGACTCTTGGTACTTAAAGCCCTATAGTTTGGAACTGTGGCCTGAAGTTCAACGTAGTATTAGGCTGTGGTGAAACTGGGAGCATATTTTAGGAAGCACAACTATAGTGAAGAAAAGTCTTGAGGTGCTTTGTCAGGGATCCGCAGGCAAACATGAGAGGGATTCCCCAAGTGACCTACAATTCTCATATACTGAGGGTGTCCTTCAGTGTCCACAGGCAGTGTCCTTCTTAAGGAATGAAGAAAAGAATGGAAGTTAAAACATGATTAGTTAGCTCACAGTACTTATATTTAAAATACAGTAAACCAATTATTCCTTACATTACTGCAAAACTTTTAATTTTAGTCTTACATTTATATCTTCATGACCCTTGACCCCCCCCCCCCCCCCCTTCTCATTTTTACTTGAAGTGATTACAACTTTGTAGTTCCGGGAAAAAAAGTATTGTGATAAAGCTGAAAACTGTAAAGACAGGTTAAATGCTGTTGAGTTTTGAGTTGAAGGAGCTTTTGGAACCACATGTAGTCTAGATACATACCTTGGAATTCTTACCCAGTTTAGACCAGAGCTTTTAGGAATTTTTTAAAATAACCTGACTTCATACATAATTCAAGTGCCTTTTTATGTGTTTTCTAGGTCGTGGAGGGCCCCCAAGACCAAACAGAGGGATGCCTCAAATGAATGCTCAGCAAGTGAATTAAACAAATTCACAGGATTACATTAAACGCCAAAAACACACTGGCCAGTGTACTATACATGTTACCAGAAGAGTTATTATCTATTTGTTCTCCCTTACAGGAAGTTTGTTGTAAAGGGACTATTTTCATTACCCATAATGACAGGACTACAGTTGCCAGCTTTATATTACCTGGATATGGAAAGGAGCGAAACAACGTTTACTCTGCATGTTCTGTCCTAAGCATCATCTTGAGCCTTGCACATGAGATTCAGATTCCTCACCCTTGCTAAGAGTAAAGCAAAAAGGGCAATTTTCAGGGTGATCCAATCTCCATGGTTAACTGAAGTGGCAGGAAAAAGCAAAGACTCACTTCTGACATTTAAAAGTGATGTAACAAATTTGGATAAAATCTGCAAATTCGTAAAGATTTACTGTGGTGGCAGTTGACAAAACTTAACGTTCCCGTGAAAGGATGGAAAAGGTGAAGTGTGGCTTGGTAGAGCAACTGCATTTCAGCTTTTTCTTATTAAATTGAAGCACTGAACAGTTCAAGATGCGTAGTGATGCATATTTCCCTAAATAGACAAATAGGCTTATAGCCAGTTTTTGACAAAGAAGCAGCACCCTTAGCTACAGCACTCCTGACCAGCGCCCTGTTTACTGTGGCTAAGGATTTAAGAATGCTTGCATAACTGCTAATGTAATTGTGTAATTTTTTTTTTTTTAAAGAAGAAAAAAACCAACTGTGATTTGGCACTTCAACAAAATTTTGCAACAAATGTGAGAGATAATCTGGATGGCCACTGTATATTTGATGTGAAGTATTTAGTTCTCTCTTTGAAACACTTTTAAGTTTCTTTGATAGCAATGACTTTTGTAAGGATTGGTATTCTCTATCATTCCTTATGACTCGCACATTGTCTGTCACTAATACTTGACCTTGCTGTATTATCACCTAAATAACTGATGCCGGTACTGATGGAAATGTCTAATGGATAATCATAACACTTTTGGTCACATGTCCTTTTGTCTTTCCTGCAGCCTTGAAGGTTTTAAGAAATCTCAAATGCCCGCTGCTGCTGCCCTTTTAATTGCTATCTTTTGAAAAGCACCAGTATGTGTTTGAATTGATTTCCCCTTTTAAGGGAAATGACAGCCAGCAGTTACAGTTCTAATGGTATAAGTAAGACAAATAAAACATGTTTATAAAAATTGTATCCTGGAACACTGGTTTTCAACGACTGAAACAAATTGAATGTAATGGGGTGACATTTCATAAGGTTGGTTTGTTGTTTCCCCCCCGCCCCCCCATCGATTCTCTTTTTTCCTGAGTAGACGCAAACCCTCCTCCTGTTTTTCTGATTTTATTCTAATAGCTGTGACTTCTTCTGGGAAACTTTTCTTTTTATGGACTTTCCTTTTCATCAAGGCAGCAATGTATAAAAGAAATGGCGTAAGACTAGGAGCTGGAAAATACCGAGTCTTATTCAAGTTTTTACTGCATACTTGTGGTATAATCTTTGGAAAATCACTTGTGCCTACCTTTTGTGCACATGCACTCTCTCTGCAGTGGGGAGAATATATTGATAGCTGCCTCCATAGAGGTGTTGGTAGTTCTGTTGCATTCTATAGCACGTGCAAGAAGAAAAGTGCTATATACGTTAAGTATTGCTCATCAAATAATTCCTACTTGTGGAAGGGTGAAATTAAGGAACAGCTACATGTTGAAGGTTGTTTTCACTCAGAGGGTCACTTCTACTTTGTATCACAACTGAACTTTCAGGACTTGTAGTCAAATATTTTGACTTCGTTGTGAAATAATCTGAAACTCCATACAAATAAGTGGTAATATCACTTTTCCATGTTCCGTGTGAAGAGCGCAAATGGGAAATGTTTTTACTGAGAGAAGTGATAAGCTTGTGAAGGAGATACTACGCACCAGACATCTTGAAACGATGCTGGTGGCTAGAAGCAGCAGTTTTAGTCAAGGCTTAGAAACATTCCGTACCAGTATAACAATATAAACTGCAGTCCGGTGAGAAGTTGCTGTTCTGTGTCTTTTTTAGGAAGCTATTACTGAGATAATAGTCCCAACTGTTTTTTAACTGGAAAAAATAAAAAGACAAACCTTTTAATGTTGAACTGATGTAGGAAAACAGTGAATTCTTTTTTTAATTGTTTTATTTTTTTGTGCATCGGCTTTTTAAATGATTGGTAGAACACAAGCTCTTTGGCTTTTTCCATTGCACACCAAATGCTTCTTAAATAGCTAATTGTAGTTTGACAGTAAACTTGCAGCATACTGAATTAAAGACCGCTGAATGGATCAGAACATTCCACTTAACCTTTTGGGTTTGAGTTGTTTTTTTTTTTTTAAAAAACCTTAAATTTTTTAATAAAACATTGGGTAGTAGAGAGGCCTCTTAATTGAGATAGAACTTTGTAAGCCTTTTCATGTATGAAAATGGCCTTTAGAATAGCTGCTCTACTGTATGCTGATAGAGGGAGATGTGTTATAATAATAACAGCTGTCAAACAAGTACGTAAGATGTGTTTAATCTGGGAATTTGCACTGACTCCTTTAATCTCAATACATGTGTCTAATAAACGGTATACTGGAAAATTGGCTTGAGTCACAGTATGGCACATAGATCCACTAACTGTTTTTTCTGGCCTGTTCTGGGGAGCTTTTGAGTATCTTCACTCTGTATCTGAGCTCTAGACCTGAGTTCCATCCAGATCACAAGCGCTCCTAGATAATGTCTTTTGAAAAAGATCATATTTTGAACAAAGACCATTGTAAGAAGTGATCGTATTGAGGCGAAACGGTGGCAGTTTGGGGCTGGTTCTGTTGTGGAGCCCTTTCTGGATGCCAGGGGGCGAGCTGTGTTTAGTGAGGTGCTGCTTTAGGATAGCTCTGGCCTGATGCCCGTGGCTGGAAAGTGCAAGTGAGCATAACAAAGTGCTACTTCTGAGCCTGTATGTAGACACATCAGTTGCACTCTTTGGTGATTTTACTTGATTCTTCTGTGAATCGATCTTTTGGGAGCATAACAGACTAGTTATGGCTGCCTTCTTGCGTATACAGCTACTACGAGGAGATACAGATTTTTATTTTGGCAGGGGCTTCATTATCTAATATTGCTAGGCTGTGATAACGTACAGTGGTATGTGTTTGAGAACAAACTTCTAGCTTCAGCGTCTTACTTCCTCTTGGCTGTAATACGAGGATTCTTGAGTAAATTTATAAATCGCTCGAGTTTCCAGATGTTTCTACCTAATGTTGCTGTGTCTGGGAAACTTGGATCCTTCCTAGACATCCTCCAACTTAAATGTTTAACTCCGAAATCATGAGCTGTTGTATCATACCGAAGGTCAATGTTGTCCTACATTTTACTTCTATGTTCTCGTGTATACAGGCTGTCTTTTTAAGAACAGTTCACCAATACGACTTTCGGGTTTTGCTGTGGAGGGAGTTCTAGACTTCACTTAACCGCTGTTTTCTTTCCAAGATAACTGTCTTTTGTGTATAGCAATCTCTAAAGCGTAACATCATGCAGAGTAGTTGGAAGAGCAATGTTGACTTCTTGTTAAATAGCCAGTTAGTGTATTCTGCTGGGACTTTATAACTCTCAGAGAATTTTGTGACCTTAAAAACATGTCTTCTCAAAATGTCCTGCTGACCTCACTTGTTAGACAGGCAGATTCTTTGACTGGGTTACAGGTTACCGTCGTACGTGTCTTTGGAGAATGGATTGAGCTTCCTTCTTTCCCCCAAATGGCATTTGAGTAACTACTTTGGAGAGAGGAGAGTTACTGAAAAGGCTTTAACTCTGGACAAATACTGAAAAGATGAGAAATGATACTGAAAAAGTGGTTAAACTTCGTATGATTAAAAGCAAATAGGGCAAAACCTTTGTGGTCCAGCAGAGTAAGATACAAAACCAACTGGTGAGAAAAATCTTGATCTTCCTATTCTTGTTTTTGAAGCTCTGGCATTGCCCAAGCTGAGTAGTTGACTTTTCTTACCTCTTCTTTGCAAGAACCGTTGATTACAAATGCACATCTGAGATACAAGCGTCTGGGCTCAGTGGACGACGTTGTGCTGTGTTCTTCAGTTTTCTCCCACCCCAAGTCTCCTGTGGATACGAAGGGACATGAGAACGCTGCTCATTAACCAGCCCCATTAATGAGGCCGCCAGTCACATCTTGAAAAACAAAGATCATCCCTCTTGCGCATGCGAAACTGTTCTTGATTAAAGGGTGTGCAACGTACTGAAACGGATACTTGAAGATACAAATTTATAGCTGGAGTTGAGGTTTGTGACTATATGGAGTAGACTGGATTTTAGTCTTTCAGATCTGTGCACCTGTTTTTACAGTATTTGATCTGCGTTGAATGTGGATGGGACTAGAAGGGTTTTTGGTCGCTTGAGCTGGCACCAACTAAGTTCTGCAGATGGGGTGGGTAGGTGTTCTTCACCATGGACTGACCGAAAAATCGGTGCCTCATCTGAAGAGCAAGCAGGAAATGATCCTGAATAATTTGAACTTAGAAAGAAGATTATTTCCTTATTCAAATCTGGGCTTAAATATAGTTATGATTATTGTCTGGAACTTTACTGGAAACTCAAACATTGCAAAATTGTGTCGTTTCCTTCTAATTTTGGTTTTCTCTGAATGGCAAAATTTGTTAAAATTCCTTTGACTGTTCCATCACAACGTCAGCATCCGAGTGTTTGACTGGTCTCGTACTAATCTTGGCTGTCTTAACAGTCAGTGGCAGAACTTAACAGAAGGAGCTTTGACATGAACTTTGGGAAAGTTCCCTTATTTAACATCAGAGTAGCATACCTGACATCATGAAGAAGGCTAATCGCTTGAACTAGAACGTGTTTCTGTTTGGCCAGTTTGTTTTTCCAGAAGGAGGGAGAAGGGGAAGGTCCTTCAAACTTGCCGGTTTGCAAATAACTGCTTGCTTGTACATCCAAATGTTTTCCATCCCAGTCAGTACCTTTTCCAAGAGGAAAGGTTCTGTGCTTTTGAGAACCGCTGCACCTGGCTGCTTAGGGTTTGATGTTGCGTTCAAATCGTCTTAACGTGAAAAGGAAAGAAGACATCTACGCTGTAGTAGACTGTTAAACTTAATGTCTCTTCCTCTGTGTATTCCCCTGACCCTCAAACACGTCTACGAAAACTTAAAAGCAGCGTTTTGGTTTTCTGCCTCTATTCCTACAGGGTTTCAGAAACAGGGCGTTGTCGAATTTTTGGTGTACGGCAGAGTCTCTGATGAGAAACTAATTTTCTAAATGGTTTATCAAAGGGAAGAGGTGCTATTCTGTTAACCACTTTCTTAGGTTTTTTGAATATAATGCAATTAAAATTATTTGTGGCTCTCTAGATCTACCCTTAATGGAGGGAAGGAATTCTGTTTTCCAAAATCCACATCCTAAAGCCAGTTTGAGCGGCGCTTAAGAGAACTGTATTTGGAAAACTTCAGCCTAACTTGACATTTTTGTTCTGAACTAAATCTATCGTCGTTAGCTCTTGCTGCAGTTATTAACCCATTAATTTTAAAAACTAGGTTCTGTTCCCCCCCTCCCGTTAATGTTCATACAGTAATCAGATGGGTGTAACTAGCTCCGTTCCAACTACGGTGGCCAATTTCTCCTTTCTAGAAAATGTGCTCAAATACCCAATAGTGGGTCAAGAGTGCACCTGAAATTTTGCTATCAAGATAAATTTTAGTAATTATCCGTTAGACTCTTCTTAAATGAAAATGTATTTCCTTTTTTTGAAGCTATTCAATTTTAGAATAAATTTTAGTAATGCATCTACCATATAAAATAAGTCTTTGGAATTACGTTTCAGTTAATTGTCAGATTTAAATTTTCTGATGGCCTTAAACATACCTGTATATATGTCTTTGCAGTTCTTTAACTCAGCGTTTAAAACAAATTGCTCCATGGCTTATGTAAACACTTGAAAAATAAATCTATTTAAATGTTTTATGTCCTTCCCTTTGAAGCAAATATTTCATACCCATACCTTAAGGAATTGTCTTGCTACACGTCTGTTGCATTGGTGGTTTTGTCTCGGTAACTGGGCTTACCTGGGTTCACCTCAAAAAATACTGTTCTACAGCCTTTACGATTCTTAATTCAATAGTTTTATCATATTTTTGCTATATTTTAAAACTTAAATATTTTATCCCAAAATACATCCAGTGGTATCAAACACGTTTTTCCTATGATGTTACCGGGTTTTAAATACTTCATTGTTCAAATGTTTAAGTTCAAAACTTCTTTTTTGGCAGTATTAAAAGCTAAGAATAAATATATCTATGCAAATAGCTTGGCTCAACTTTGGTATTGAAGGGTTAATGTTACAGATTTTAGGTTATTAGGAGTAGTTTTGCTGTCAGTTTGAGAATAAATTTAGTGTTTCTGAAAACTCTTACTAGGATTTAAACCAAGTCGGATTGATAAATTGTTCTCCTGTTGCAGCTCCACAGTTGTGCGACTTGGGCTTTCGTATAGAAAACTTTCAAACAGCCGTGGTTTAACTAAACAGCTGAGCTTAAATGTTACAAGCTACCTAGTTTTATTGAGAAGCAAGGTTACTAACATTTCTTGGGATTTCATAGTTTAGTATCGGACGATAATGGATCCTAAAGATGTGTTATTTTTCTGTCCATGTGCTCTGTTTGCTTTCTGCAGTCTGGTTTCCGTGGCAACACTGTGTATCCAAATGCCCAGGGTTTTTTTTTTTCCCCCTCACACAGGACCAAAGGACACCTAGTGACGCAGCGTGTATCGCGAATGCGGGACCGCGGTGTGTGGAATGGAGTGTCTTTATAAAATCATTAGCGATGCGGTGTTTCCTCCAACAGGACTGGGGTTTGCAAGCAAGATTCATTTAGAGCAAAGGATTTCAAAAAATAAAATCGGCCTTGCCATTGCGACTGAAGTTTGCTTTATCCATTTCTGCAGTCAGTTACACAAAGAGAATAGGTGTGAAGAGGTGTGAGGGTTCCTGGCTCCTGTCCCCGAGCTGGTCTGCCTCTCTGCGGGCTTTGGGCGCGCTCTGGGTTATTGCCGCGTGCTAATTTGGTTTGGTGTATGTAATACGTAATTTAAAAAGTAGCTTCCAAAACTCCTGTATTTTCCCCGGCTGGAGAGTCCTTGTTATTTAAGCAATTGCTTTGTGTTCATTTGTTCTCACAGTTACACGTTTGTCCGAAGGCGAGTCTGGTGACGCCGTCTCTAGCTCGGTTTCGGGTCAGTCAGGCCTAAAAGGTGGCTGCTCTCCACCTTCTCCTCAGAGGGGGGCGCAGGTCCGTGCTGAGCGATCTCTTCCGAGGCCGAGGGCGTTGCTGCCTGCTCCCTTCTGGAAACGGGAGACTCCTCAGGGAGCCCAGCCCGGTGAATGGCGGCCGCGTGCCGGGAAAGGGGTTAACGCCGCTAAAACGCGGTGAAGGCTCTGGTCGATGCGTGTTTCCTCAACGCCACTGCGACTTTCCCATGTGGAAAACTAGCTTAAATTATTCTGCTTTAAAAAAATATATATATATGTATATATGCGCACACACACACGTATGCCGC
>NW_008794281.1:2124821-2263191 GCF_000699145.1 Aptenodytes forsteri
CTCTGTGAAGCAAGTGGTGAAACCCGCGGGGAGTAGGGCAGAGCAATGGCGTGCCTCAGCCCGCGGCCTGTGCCGAGTAACTCACCGCGGCGCAGAAACCCGAAGGGGCGTTAGAAAAGGCTTCGGAGACTTTGTCCTTCAACGTCTCCCGTTCGAGAAGCTCGCGAATATTAAATAAAAGCGAGTGCAGGCAAATCAGAATTCTTTTTTTTTTTTAAACTGGGGCAGAAGATGTTTAATTTTCTGGCTAGCAGGAGCTTCTTTCCTATCTCAGTTCTGTGGTGAGATGTTACGGTCTTGCGCTCGAGCCGTGTTTCACGTGCCGAGTCATCTTGCAGATGTCACCACACCAGAACTTGGACTGGACCTACCCGGTAACGTTGTACGGAAGAAATCAGCCACTAAACTCGTTTCTCTTCAGGGACTCGAGAGTTGTGTTTTTCAAGTGGAAAGGGGAAGAACAGCATGGTAAAACTTAACTTTTTAGGATAAATCAACTCAGTTAGCTCCAGTTCCTGGGGGAGTGAAATAAACTAGTTTTAAAAAAACTTGGAAAATAATGAGTTGAGCAGGTGGCAGTACAAGAAGGTTGTCGCTAATTTACTGCTGAAGTGGACAGGTGAGTTCTGGTGGGACATCTCCTGAGTCTGGCTGCGTTCAGTGTTTTCACTGATGAGTTGGAGTCCAGAGCAGCAAGTGTGCTTACTGAACGCGCAGGCTACGCAGCAGCGAGGTGGGTTGCCAAACCCGCTAGAGGATTAAAATTCAAAATGAAACCTCGTTAAATTGTAGAAGAAGTCTGAAATACATTGTGCAAAATCTATACTAAGAGACAAATACTAGGAATTGTGTTTAGCCTGGAATAATCGCCTTCTGTTTGTACAGTTGTTAGCAGTTCTGCTAAAGAAGAGTGCCAAGGGAACGGTAGATATTATTTAGTGTCTTCGGTGCCGTGCAGCCCTGGAGAAGGCACAGACACACAGGTCTGTGTGTAACCTTCACAAAATGTCAAGGGATCCTTCTGTTTTGCACAGGGTTGGTTGGTAGAAAACGTAGCTGTAAAATCAAGTCTGGAAAAATATTTTGCTCTTCGACGTTAGCTTGCGGATACAGTTGTTCATGAACGTTTCTGTGTTTTGGCAGGTGGTTATACTTCATCACATGTTGTCTAAAGCAACCGTAAAGGCCAGACCCTCTGTCCTATGGTGTTACAAAAAGGAGCTGGGCTTTAGCAGGTAAGGTACTTCTTGTGTCTCATGCTGCGGTCGCTGCTCTGTGTGAAGCAAAAGCTTCGTGACTGGTCTGCTGAGCGTAGGTTGCGTGATTTGGTTGTAAGGAGAAATGAGATTAGTTCTTGGAGGAGCTATAGGAAGTTTGGTCTTCCAGAACTAAAATTTGGCTTCTGTAATACAGTTGACATCAGCACTAGGTACTTATGGTTTCTTTCTGTAGCTCTAACGCTAACCCTGTTGTCCTGGACCAATCTCTCCCTCACCTTTTTAACCTCAAAAGGCCAAAACTTTAATTCCTCAGCTTTTTAGCCTCAATAATACTTAGGACTGAATGCAGATTAAGCATTAGAATGCCTTCATTTTGAAAAAGTTTGAAATTTTGATTCTTAGATTTGTGTGCATGCTTACAGTCTGCACACAGAGTCAGGAAGGAAGCATTCCCTGAAACTGCGTGATTCCAACCAAGCAGTTTCTTGCACAAACAGCTGGTTCGGTGTGATATCCACCACTTTGGGCTGCAGGCATGTGGGAACATACCATGAAAGCAGCAAGTGTGATCCAAGCGTTTTTTTCCTTGGAGGCTGCGCTCTGACTTCCAGTTAGACTTGAACGTAGGCCTGAATGCACTTTTCTCAGAACTTTTTCTAAGAAAACTTCTGTGTAATTTTGTTCTCCAGCCACCGGAAGAAGAGGATGAGACAACTACAGAAGAAGATTAAAAGCGGAACTTTAAACATAAAGGATGATGATCCTTTTGAGTTATTTATAGCAGCCACAAACATTCGCTACTGCTATTACAATGAAACTCATAAGATTCTTGGAAACACTTTTGGCATGTGCGTACTTCAGGTAAGGAGTTAAACTTTTGACTTAAAAAGGACATTACACTAGTATTAATTGCTTTCAGTTTAAACGCTGCAGGAATAGTATTTGTTGCTTCTGTTATTTCAATTATGATGGCCTTATGTGTCTTTTACAACTTTTATGAGGATGAGGTAGCCTTGCTGGTAGAATTTTAATGGGACGTCGGTTCATGCAAACATTAAGCGTGAATTAAACTTTGAGAAATAATGTTTTTGGATTTTCTGTTCCTTTTAGTAGGTGCTAGTTGCACTGGTGAACTCTAGGCAACTTTTATTTTCTAGGATTTTGAAGCCTTGACTCCAAACCTGCTAGCTAGAACTGTTGAAACAGTAGAAGGGGGTGGAATTGTGGTGATTCTCCTGAGAACTATGAACTCACTGAAGCAGCTCTATACAATGACCATGGTACGTTCAACGTAATGTGTCTGTTTTATATAAGCAGGTACATCGTGGTGATGCTAAGTTCTGCCTTTGTTATGGGCTATGGCCTTCCTTCCATCATCTTCCCTGCTCCTTCATTCATTTATGATTGAATGTCTTGTGCTTAGGCAGTTCTGCCAACCCCTGTGTCTTGAAATGCTGCTAGGTTACAAGGAAGAAACACCTGTCATTCACAAACGTAACTGTGTTCTTTTGTTTCACAATAGTTTTGGAAAGTATTTATGCTATCTACCTGTTTAACAGAAAGTTAAGTAAAAAATAGGCCTTTTGAGTGTTTTGTGACCTGTTGCTAGGTGAGATTAGCTTCACAACTACTGTATATTTCTAGATATGAACTACTCATACTGAGTTTACTTACACCTACAACAGGAACTGTTTCCATTAGTAATAATGCCAGTAGGTGAATTAAAGTGATAGACTATTTTTTCTTAGCATCCCCAAGGTGTTTGAAATGTTCTGTACCTGGCAGAGTTGACTCTGAAGCCTTTAAGTAAGATCATTGTGAAAAGTATTGGTGGGAAAAATACATTTTTAACAAGTATCTGGAAAATGTGGATGTTTCACAACAAACAGAAAATCGGAATCCTGTCTGGGATGCGGTGTTGATGGAAAGGGAGACTGTAATCCACAAGAGTGGAAAAGAAGTTGGATTGTCCCATGAGCAACGATCTTGTAAAATATCACTGTTACCGCTGTTCCTTCTCCAGATTGACTTCTTCTTTTTGTTTCAGGATGTACACTCTCGATATAGAACAGAGGCACACCAGGACGTGGTAGGGCGGTTTAATGAGAGGTAGGTTATTAAGAGAGTAAAGGATCTAGGCTGTATGCCCAAGAAAAGGATCTGGAACAACGTCATGTGTTCCTATTAGGAAAGCATCCTACCGGTTTGCGTTGGAATAGGGCTTCTTGGCCGCTTCAGTGACGTTTTTATGTACTGTTCTGGAAATGAATACAGTTTGTTGTTGGAGGGATTGTGTACAAAATTTTGGGATATGTTACAAGGGATATATGCAAATAGGCCCAAACTTGTGAACTGTTCTGAGTCCCTTTCTTGTAACGCTCTGTAGAAACATATGCTCCAGATGCACCGAAGTTCAGATACGTATTGCTCCACTGTAAAACATAAAACTGCTTAGCGTGGAGTATTCTCTGTGGTTTTAGAAGTGTCTTGTAAAGGTGTTTTCTCTGCTTTTGTTGTATAGAATAAGCAGCTCTTATTGAGTGAGTGAGCCCTAGCTCTAGCCATGGGAAGATTGCAGAAATCGTTCTTTAGCATGCAGGTGGTTACGTGATGTCAGAAATTAGAAGGATGAATAAGCCAGCACTGACTGCAGTCTTTGGGGTCAGCGCTTGTCACAGCTGCTGTGGATTCACGTCTTACACTTTTATGCGGCTACCTCCCACTTAAATGCTCTCTTGGTAGATCGTCTTTAGTTAGCGTTCTTCTTTGGAGACCTCCTGGTAAGTGGATACCTGTTCTGCGTAGATGATCCTGATTTTATGGTAAGAGGCATACTGCCAGTTGTGTGAACGTGTCGTAGCTCATCTGTAAGTAGCTGTAGCTGTAGCTGTACATACTATGTCTGGGTTTAGAAAAGAGTTTAAATTAACTACCAAAATGCAATTGTGTCGCTCCTGTTTTTACTGATTTGCCTTTGCTTGACTGCCCAGGTTCATTCTGTCTCTGGCCTCGTGCAAGAATTGCATCGTGATTGATGATCAGCTGAATATCTTGCCCATCTCCAGTCACGTTGCAAACATCGCACCTGTTCCCATGCTATGTCTGGGTTTAGAAAAGAGTTTAAATTAACTACCAAAATGCAATTGTGTCGCTCCTGTTTTTACTGATTTGCCTTTGCTTGACTGCCCAGGTTCATTCTGTCTCTGGCCTCGTGCAAGAATTGCATCGTGATTGATGATCAGCTGAATATCTTGCCCATCTCCAGTCACGTTGCAAACATCGCACCTGTTCCACCACAGTCGCAGGTCAGTAAGCAACGTCAGCCGTTTTTCCTTGGAAGAAGTTGGTCTGAGTTGACCACGGTGTGTTAAAGATCTAAAAAAGAGGGAGCTTTCCTTTCACCCTGATTTATATCAAATAATGGTCTTGCAGAGAGGAAGTAGAATGTTCTGCAAAAATTATACCTGGTATGGGTGAAGCATGGGAAGCTGTCTCTTCTTTCCTCCTTGGGTTTTTTTCTGTCACAGCTTTTTTTTTTGTGCTTGCCTGTATTTATTGATTTTGCTGTATTGCTGTTTAGCCTAGCAAGGTGGAGCTTAATTGCTGTGGTTGCTGTTTCAGAAGTGCATAGAGAGATTTCAAGCTCATGGACAGTTGGGACGAGACAAATAAAAAGACCTTTTGACAGTTGGAGGGCGGGCAAACACTTTGGAAATAAGTATATTGCAAGCTCAGGAGACACCTGATACCTAGATGCTGTGGTAGTTGTTTCAATTTCTGAGTTACGCATGCCACATCTCAGGAAATATTCACTGAATATAAGCCAGACATACAGCTTGCACTGTTAGAAATGCATCCTTTTATCACTTTCAGTTGTAGACTGAAGTAAAATGGAACCAGTTTTAAATAGAAATCTTTACACTTTTGAACTGTTTTGTGTGGCCTAAGAAATACCAGTAGAGGTTCTGTCGGAGATGGTAAAAACATTTTAACAGGGCACTGATTTTAAAAAACAAACCAAACCAAACCCCCCTTAGCATTGTAACAATATTGACAGCAGCACAAATGCTTGTCTGTTGGATGGATAGACTGATGCCTTTGGAATTTTAAGTGACAATAAGGAAAATCAGAATTCATTTCCATTTAAAATTGATTGCTTTTGTGTCCCAAGTTTATTGTTTGGCTTTGAAAATCTAGATATTGGTTTGAAAACTGATCTATTGCTGCTGCAGTAGTTTTTCCCCCTAATGGCAATATGCACACCTCGTATGATGGGTATAACAAAGATCATAAAATTCTGGTACAGCCTGAAGATTGAAAAAGGAATTAAATCCTTCAGAAAATTTGTCCATGGTCTCTTCCTCCTAGCAGTGCCATTCTCCCGTTACCATGTACTGAAAAATCCTTTCCTTTTTTCCTCCGAGCTTGGGGAAGCCAAGGTACCCACCTCTTGTGTAACCATTCTCCTGAAGATGCATTAAAATTGAAGTGTTAAATATCTGTCCATGTAAATTTTTCTGTTTCTAGGGAGTATATTCAACTTTTGGTAACATTTCCTTTCAGATAGCTTTCTCTGCCTGATAAAAGATACCAGAAGACATCACAAAGGTATAATTGTGCCACAGTGTCCTTTACTAATCCTGTTACGGTAAATCCTGTGCTTATAGGAAGATAGCCTCCGGCCGCAGGACTTGGAGCTGAAAGAACTGAAGGAGAGCTTGCAGGATACACAGCCTGTGGGAGTCTTGGTGGATGGCTGTAAAACCCTGGATCAGGTTGGTGTGGTGTTTAAATTTGAGATACTCTGTGCTTGGCAGCTCACCTTAGGTACTGATGTTTGTGTCTCATCTTGCACGTAATCACATCTGAGCGTGAACAGTGATGGGGGGGATCTTAGAGAATTTCCTTGAAAAATTGATTGGACATGGTAGCTCAACGACAGTATCAGTGATTTTCTTCATGAAGTTGAGAATAAGTGGAAGGACTAGAATGGAGACAGGAAGCTGTGCTGGAGAAGTCCACATTTAAAAAGATGATGAGCTCTCAGGGTTTGAAATAAGCAGGAAACTTAACCTGAAGTTTCTGCTCAGTTTAGTTCTGAACAGAAGTTGAAAATCCGTGTCACGTTTTAATATGCCCCTATTCCTGCCTCCCTTACACTTTTTTTACTCCAATTTGAGAATCGCTGGCTAGTGCAAGTGAAGGCCCTATTGCAGTTGTCTTTCCTGTTTCGGAGTGTCCACTGAGAAGTTGCAGTTCAGCCTGGTGGCTCCCAGAGCTGTGCAACTGCTTCAGCCCTTTTATAGTAGGTCTTCTCACTGCCCAGGTATGTTCATCTTCCTCCTCTGAGAGCAGCGTGCCTCTTCCCGTCTTGCTGAATATACTCTGTGGTCAGTGGCATGGAGGTAGTAATTGAGAATTGCTGTACTGATTGTTGATCTGTGTTTTGACCTGAATAATTTCAAGAACTCTCAGTGGGTCAAGATTACCACTTCTTGCACATTATTTGTCTGGGTTTTAAATGTTCAGCTCTCCCGTATTGTCTTTTCTTTCTTCCTGTTCTAGGAAAGAAGACACGTACTGGTGGTAAGTATAAGTAATGCTGAAAGCAATTTCAACGCAGCTGATTTTTGATTTCTCTTTTTTTCTGATCATCAGGCAAAAGCAGTTCTAAAATTTATTGAAGCCATTTCTGAGAAGACTCTGCGGAGCACTGTGGCATTAACAGCAGCCAGGGGACGTGGTAAATCTGCTGCTTTGGGACTGGCTATTGCTGGAGCAGTAGCTTTTGGGTGAGTGATCCCCCCCAGTCTCCCAGGCTTTATTTGCATCCATGAGTTTTTAAAAAAAAAAAAAAAAGATGACAGGAGCTGAATATATTTGTAATTTCCAGTCCTACATCACTCTTTTTTATTCTTCTTACATCTTTTGATAGCTGCACACACTGATATTCAACTTTTTCTATTTTATGGTAATAAGAAAACCTCAGTCTTTAAAAATCAAAATAATCACACATAAATTGCGATATGTGTCTAAGGGAATCTGCAGTGTTTTGGTTATTAGGTGGAATCAACCCCTCATATAAAGAAAACATTCTACTTAGTATGTATATGTAAAACTTGTTAGAAAAAGAGTTAAACTCTTGTTTTATTTTTCTGTGCAGTTACTCCAATATCTTTGTCACATCTCCAAGCCCTGATAACCTTCACACTCTCTTTGAGTTCATTTTTAAAGGCTTTGATGCACTGCAGTACCAGGTGAGGAGAGCAGACTATTTTACAATACTGTCACAGCACTCCTGTTTAGGAGGGGCTTTGCATCTCATCTGTGGTTTTTGGTTACATACCTTGGCTACCAGGCTTTTTAGTGATGTTCTGCAAAAATTAATCATAGCACATTTATGTTTCCTTCTCTATTTTTAAGTTGGGTAAATCGGTTTCTTTGTGAAATAGTTTTTAACATAAGTAAATAATTTCCCAGTTCTCAGGCCTCTGAAGCTTTTGTTATAAGAGTTTTTAACTAAAATCTGAAATAACAGTGTACTCTTAGTGAGCTTATTTTGATGATAATGGTAAACAGTATTTTTCTTAGATCTTGGCTTGTTCGTACTGTGTAACAATGTTTTCTTTCAGGAACATCTGGACTATGAGATTGTTCAGTCTTTAAATCCGGAGTTTAACAAGGCTGTTGTCAGAGTGAATGTGTTCAAGGAGCACAGACAGACCATTCAGGTAACTGGCCTCTTTTGCACTCTTGCCTTTCTACTTTTTGTTCCTGACTGTTGGCTTTACCGTTGCTGTAGTTGTTTTGATTTTAAGCGTGTTCATTTTATGTGATGTGTAACTGTCCTGGTTGATTTTGCTTTAAGGCAGACCTTTTCTTCTGGTGAGTGACTTTCATAAAATACCTTATTTCCTTCTGTGAATAACTTGTAGATTACAAAGCTGCCTTGGTAATTGCTTGTGGGTTTCTTCTTGAAACAAAAGCAAAGGAAGGTGAAAGAAGCAGTGAAGGAAGAGCATATGTTTCTAGTGATTAGATTTCCTTTATTTTCATGATGTCTGCAGATACATTTGTGTGGAAATGCGCAAAACAAGATGTGTGACCCAGTCCTTGTTAGGGTAACGTGAACCCTCTCCTAGCTGTTTGTTTTCATGTCTCAGTCTCTGGCTTGATGGTCATGGAGAACAGGGACAAGAAACAGCTTTTCAGGGCTCCGGCTTTGCCAACTCTGACATTTCCCCAATTCCCAGACAAGCTGCTGTTGACAATGACGGTGTCCTCTCATTCCTTGCAGTACATACACCCTGCTGATTCTGTGAAACTGGGTCAAGCTGAACTGGTTGTGATTGATGAAGCTGCCGCCATTCCTCTACCCCTGGTGAAAAACCTGCTAGGCCCTTACCTTGTTTTCATGGCTTCTACAATCAACGGGTAAGGCTTGAGCAGCAACTGTCTACCTGGGAAAGCAGTTGTGCAAGTGCCAGTGGACTATTTCTTATCTACAGTACTTTTTTTATGACACACTATTACATCAAGTCATGCTAATTCTTGATCTGTCGTGGAACTGCTCCTTAAAATAACCGAGTCCGTACTTGAACTTGCTGCTTTCCTTTGGTTCCACTGTGGATTCATTAAGTGTTTGACTTGCACCTCTTCTGTTCTGCTACAAGGAGCCAAATACATAAACAAGATTCTGCAGCCTGTTAGGAGAGAGGGAAGAATGATGTCTTCCTTCCAATATGGTGAGACTAAGAAAGTGTCAGGGTAGGCTGCCCTGTCCTACGTGCGCAAGAACACCAAAAGGCAGCGATTCTCACAGATGGTTGGGGCCCACACAGGCCTCCGAACGGCACGTAGCTCTGGATGGCAGCCTAGTTCTGTGCTGGAGCTTCCCTGCGGCTCAGGATTGCTGTTTGGTTATTTGCTTCAGACCTTTGTCTTCTGCTTTTCAGGTATGAGGGTACTGGTCGATCACTGTCTCTGAAGCTCATTCAGCAGCTCCGTCAACAGAGTGCACAAACCCAAGTCACCATGACAGCAGAGAACAAATCTACGGCTACAGCTAAACTCACCTCAGGTACTCCGTTGTATTCTGCACTGTGGTGCCTAACCATGATCTCTGGTGCTGCTGATTGGCAAGCCCTGTGGGTATCCCATGCGTCCATGTGCTTTGCAGCTGTAGGAGGGTAGTGGTATGGGGAAATGAAGGAACTCTCCTCTGTTTTTTCCTCATGATTTTCAGATGTAAAAGCTTTTAAGGGATGAAAGCTATGCGAGTAATCATTTTCTGATCTCCTGGGAGGCCTTCAAAGGACACTGATCCTATTGGATTCTTTGCTAGCTGTAACTTCCAACACTAGGTGTTCTCTGAAATCTGTTTGCAGCTCGTACACTGCATGAAGTCTCCCTCCATGAGTCAATCAGATATGCCCCTGGTGACCCAGTTGAAAAGTGGCTAAATGATCTGCTGTGTTTGGACTGTCTCAGCATCACCAGAATTATCTCCGGCTGCCCGCTGCCTGAGACTTGTGACCTGTATCCTTACTCAAATGTTGGGCTCTGATCAAGATGCATTGCTTGCAGGTGAAGGAGGCTTTTTCAAGCTGATTAATAGTGGGTTCTCCAGCTAATGTGATAACCTCAGCACATGATCTTTCGGCAAGTCTATTAAGACCACACTTCTGGAGTTGAGCTCTTACCGCTGCCTTATAAGACTGGTGGTACGTGTTACCAGGAGATGAGCAAACTCCAGTTTTACTGCAGAGACAATCCTAAGGAAGGGTTGAATGAAGGGAAGTCCTTGTTGGAGTTACAAAACTTTAGCTTTACAGATGAAGGGTATGAAAGCTATGAATGCTGCCCAAAGTCATTCATTCTTGTAGATAGAGCTGTAGAGTCTAAGAGCACAAGCCAGCATGTAGCCCAAGGCTGTACTGAACATATTACTCCTAAACCAACAAGGAGCTTTTTCCTCGTTTCCAAGGAGGTTGTTTCCTTAACCCCTGTGTTTAGATACTACGTAAATAGAGACACACTTTTTTGTTACCACAGAGCATCAGAAGTTTTTCTGCAGAGACTGATGGCCCTCTATGTGGCTTCACACTATAAGGTAAAGCTTGTGCTACTTCTATCCAGATTTCAGCTAGTAATTTTGTGGCGGGAGCAGTGCTTGTTACGACAGTCTAATCGAATTGGCCTAACTGAGGTTTCTGAACAGCTTCAGTTGCTTCCTGTTGTATGCAGATCCGTATTCTTTCTCTGAGAAGACGTCTGCCTTGGTCTGGGCTGAATATACTGGATTTACAGATACCTGGAATATTTTTGTCTTGAGAAATTCTGGAGACTAAATTCTAGACGAGCCTACAAGCTTGTCAGAACAGTATCAGTGATGAACCTCTTTTGCAGTTCTCTTTACCGTATTCTAGTAGCCTCAAGTTAACCAAAAGAGTAGTACCATTGTACTACTGAAAAGAGTAATAATTCATCTCAAGGTTTCAAGACCATGTGTGACTAGTAAATGTGAGTGGTGAAGTCCTTAAGTACTGAAGTACTGAGTACTAAAAATCTGACACTTAAAATTACTTAAGGTTTGGTAGATTAAGAGATAAATAGCTATATAAAAATAGAAAGTTCAGTTCCGTACATATTAAAGCAAGAAGTTTCACTTGAAAAAAACCAGATGCTGTCTGGTAGTGTAACAGCCATGAGCTGGCCTGTGAGCTTCTTCATCCATCAGTATTGTACTAGTTCCAAGTTTCTTAATAGCCCTAAATTCAGAAAATGAAGGATTGTTTAGAAGTCAGCTACTAACATTGCACTGGACTTTGAAGGTCTTCTCATGGAATAATTCTTCAACTTTCTGATATGTCTTTATCCTCCAGAACTCACCCAATGACCTCCAGATGCTATCCGATGCACCTGCCCATCATCTTTTTTGCCTTTTGCCACCTGTTCCACCTACCCAGAATTCGTTACCAGAAGTACTTGCTGTTGTTCAGGTAAGAGAGCAGCACGCATCTGTGAAGCGAACTCTTCAGTAATGAAGCAGTACACTGCAGTGAGACGGTGTACTATCAGTGTACTATCTAGGAGTAGATGGTAGCTTAGGGCTGTGTTTTTGTGTGTTATGATGGTGTATTATGGCCGTTTTTTCCCCCCCACTTTCTTTCGTTAACACTAATTGCTGTGTAAGTACATTGTGATGCTGATCCTTTCACATAGACCTTCCAGTCTCCACCATGTGTTTGTGCTGAGAAGCCTTCTGAGGAGCTGAACTACTGCTTCAGGAGATGACTTTGTCCTCCCATTTCAACTTCCTGCAAGGAGAGCTGGTTCACTGGTTCACTCTGCTTATCCCATGTTTCTAGCATTCCTTTTATTTGCAATAGACCTGCAAAAATACAAACTGCTCAGATGTACATGCTTAGAGATGTAGAAATATTTCAGCCCTTGGCTGTTGGGTATCTGACTGTATGCTTCCTTCCTTAAGAACACAGATTCTTAATTATCTGTGTTCGATGCAGCTGTTTAAATCTACTGTTTCTTAAAAGAAAAAGCCCCATTTACATGAAAAATATATGACATTTAAAGAGAAATATTGCTGGGACAAGCTTTTATGCTTGCTGTTGATGGACTACAGAAAATGCATAGAGCGCTTTCTATGCTTTAATCTCTTCAGGCTTCTGTTGCACCATAGTGTACCGCCTGCTGCGTCAGATGACCCTGGCTGGCCCGCTGGTGTGCTTTCCGAGACAGGGCTTGTAGGGGCAGAGCCTGTTTGTTGGCACATACATGTTTGCTCATCATGTTGCAGAGCAGGGATCCCACGAAATGTCAATACTGCATAATGGACTCGGCAACTGAGTATAAATTTTGATTCTGCTGTAGTGGAGTGACTGTAGGAGAAAACACTTTTACTCCATTAATGGTCTTTTACCTTTTCTGGCAGGTGTGCATGGAGGGAGAGATCTCTCGCCAGTCTATCATGAACAGCCTTTCTAGGGGAAAGAAAGCTTCTGGTGATCTTATTCCCTGGACCATTTCAGAGCAGGTGAATCATTTGGCTGTGTACTCACACCCAAGATCTATTTCCAGAGTACCCGTTTGTGTTCTTTAAACTGACTCTTGTCTCTTATGCAGTTCCAAGATCCGGACTTCGGGGGCCTCTCTGGTGGGCGTGTCGTTCGTATTGCAGTTCATCCGGATTATCAGGGGGTAAAGTATTTTGGAACCCAGTTACTGTGAATAGTCAGCAGTGGTACTGTGAGAATGGCTGTACAGGCAGAATTCAAGAACAGGACAAACATTTCAATTGCTCCAGTTTTCAGCATTTTAAGCTTGGGGACTGAGCCAGCGGTAGTACCAGAATGAGGTCAGGCGCACAGAAATGGTCAGATGCCACAGCAGGCTGGGGTGGGTAGCAGACCAGTGCTCCTGTCATTGCTGGCATGCTACAATGCTGCCTAGTATCCCAAGCAGCGGTATACGATCAAGATCCAGTGATACTTATTGTGAGATTACCAAATTCTCACGCTGGTGTTTGGCATTTTCTGAGTGCCAGAGTTAAGCACCAAGAATTATTACAAAGTCCTGAACTACCAGCTGGGCTCTCATTGTGATTTCGGATATCCGGGTTCTGTAGTGTCCTTCTCCATGGAGCTGCTATGTAGCAAAGAAAATGCATTTTTGCAGGGACTGAGTGATCTCTGCACTGATGATTGTTAATGAGTTTGTAAGGGGAGAATGTTGTTGCCCTGTGTTAAAAACTAGATACATCTTTTTGCTTATAGCGTGTTGTTCCGACTTCACAGATGGGCTATGGCAGCAGAGCTCTGACTTTACTGCAGATGTACTACGAAGGCAAATTTCCATGTTTGGAAGAAAAAACAATTCAAAAGCCAAAAGAAATTGCAACTGTAAGCAGTGAGGTATGGAGCTCAGTGCATTTCTTGTATTTTCTGTTGTGCTAAGCTGTTGGGTTTTTCACTGTAAGTCTCAGTAATGATTTCTCTGTGTAAGGAGGAAAACACTCATATTTATTTTTTATACAGAATAAGGAGGAAACACTCATATTTATTTTTTATACAGAATAAGAGATTTAATTTGCAGATTTCTGTGAGGATTGCTACTAACCTATTTCCACTTTCTCTTTCAGACTGTTAGTTTATTAGAAGAGGTTGTGACACCTCGGAAAGACTTGCCTCCTTTACTTCTCAAACTAAGTGAGAGACAAGCTGAAAACCTAGACTATCTAGGGGTATCTTATGGCCTAACACCGAGATTACTCAAGTAAGACATTATTCTATTTGCTAGTTACATCCAGTGCAAAAATATAACTATATAAATTAGATATAGTAAAGTAATATCTATTATCTATAACAGATATAAATAATGTATATAGATATAGATGCAGATATTTTAGCCCTTGGACATTATCTTTATCTCTGCATGCTTCACTTGGTTTCTAAAACTGGGACAGGTCCAAGCCCACTTCTCCTGTAAGACCTTTCCTTGATGTACAGTAGGCCTGATCCTAAGTGCATCCTTCAGGGTAGTTTCTCCTCAAACTCCTTCTGAGGGAAAACCCATTCCTTCTTGGTTGTCTCTGTGACCCTTCTAAACAGTTAGTTAGCTTTAAATGCTCAGTTTTTCCAGGCTAGAGAAGTAACAACAGCCTGTAATAAGTAGGGAGAAGTTAAATACTACTTCCTGTGACCTGTAGAAGCTTGAGCTGCTGCTGACTTCAAAGCTAGTTGTTAGTTTCCCGAGTAATGTAAATGCTTTTCACCAGCAACTGCAGCTGCTTCTTGCTTTTCTTACCATGGAGGAACTGAGTTACTGCAACTGTAAATCATTTATTAATTTTTCTTACCGTTTTACCTGCACTTTACAACATAGTTTTATATAAAAGCATACAATTTTATAATAAATGCTAACTTTTTTAATATTATCAAATTCTACAAAATATCTAGGTTTCTGAGGCTTTCTTAGCCATAGTGTGGGAAGTGGTGAATTCATAGTTTGGGAGACAGTTTCACAATAATGCAGAATTCTTCCTGTCGCTAGCCTAAAAGCAAAGCAGTCATTTATCACCTAAAACCTTGGTTCCTTGCTGGCCTGCCCCCACTTACAGAGGACCTAGGGTGCTGTACGAGCACATGAGATGAAACTGAGTTCAACAGAAGAAGTAAGAGCGGTGGAGGCCAATTTGTGACTGACCCAGTCAGAACAATGTTAGACAGCTATGTGCGATTTGGCATTTCAGATACGGAGACTGTAGCCTGTTTTGTTCCATGGCAAGCATGCTGCAAAGTTCATGCCAAAATGCGATGGTGAATTGTTTAGCTGTGCAGGAGAGCATCAGAACTGAATGGTTACTGTGAAATAGTCTTAATCTTTGCAAATTATAAAGCAAATGGTTCAGATGTCTTTATTTGAATGATCCCTCTTGGGGCAGAGCGGGAGAATAAAGTGTTTTACTACTTCTTTTTTTAATTATTTGTTAGCTGTGGTGGGATGGATAAAAGAAGGACGAATAGTGGGGTAGGGAGAGGCTGGGGTGCACATGTAGGGCTTCCTGCTGAAATTTTGCAACATCCTGCACAGCTGATGAGTAGTCATCCCATGGCCTGTGGAGGTAGGTTGCCAGTGACAGTTGCTCTGGGGCCTGGCTTCTTTCTTTTGTCTGGGACGCCATATGTTTGGTCTCAGCAGGTCTTTTTACACTAGTCCTCCTTTTACTGGGCAAAATGAATTGTAGGATCAGTTCACAACTAAGATGCAAGAAAGAACAGGAGGATGGAAAGGGATGTCAGCAGGATTTTGCTGATCCGTCTGGGATTCTCTCTGGTCCACAAGTGATTATCTGAAACCTGGAAGTTGCCAGGGAAAATCATCATTCACTGAGGAAGAGCAGAGACTCTGAAGTAAACTGTAAATCCTCAGGCCCTCCCCAGGGTATCCCTTAGGAGTCTGTGATATTATTGGTCAAAACCTGTTTGCCTGTTTTTAAAGGAGGTCCTGGAAGCATGTCAAATACAGTAACGCTTGTATCATGTCTCTCAGTTTTTGAAAGTTTGTTCATTTCTTGATATCACAATCATCGTTTTTCACTCCCCAAAGTTAGACCCTCCGTCAGTTTGACTGCTGTTACTACCTTCTGTCAGTGTTCATTTTCATTAGCTGGTGGGGTGTGACTTTTGCCTAGTTTTCAACCATTGCTCTTGTACGGTCGATAGATTGCATTTAACCACAAGTATTATTGTAGAGTCAACAGCTCCATAATTCTCAGTGCATTTTCTCTTTTCCCTTTCCCCAGGTTTTGGAAACGTGCTGGATTTGTGCCAGTTTATCTAAGGCAGACACCAGTAAGTAGCGTACTGTTTCTGAATGAAATCCAGCCCTATTGAAAGCACTGGGCATCTTTCCATTAGCTTCTGTAAGATGTGATTTGGGCAGGAAAGTTTTCTGAGACTACGTTTGGGGTTTGGTTTATGTTCATTTTTGTTCTTTGGGCCTATAGTTAGCTAATGGAGTAAAGTTTTAGGGTTGTGAATGTGGTCTTCTAAGTAGTTTGCACTTAAAAATTAAAGCAAAGGTGCAGCTGTTGAGGGTTATTAATGTGCTCATTGCTAAAATATGCAAGTGGCCCTTGAACTGACTGCTCTTGTTTTTTCAAGGTGTTTACAAAAACAGCACCAGCAGCTACAGTGCTTTTGGAGAGAATAATTTGTTTGTCCCGTGTCACTGCATTTTTCTTTTTGTTTTTCTCGCTCTTGAGCTGTACCTGGAATTTGCAATACTGGTGACTACTGGTTACCTCAAGAAGCCAAGATCCCTCAGCGCTGGGATTTACCAAATTCTAGAAGTTCATAGGTTTTACTTTAGGTAGTGGTGATCAGTAGCAGTTGATACATGAGTTGTTGTTGTTGGTTTTGAAGACCTTTGCCTTCTTCAGTTGAGCACAGACTGCAAAAGGTTCACGGGGATGATGGGGAATATATCTTATTTATTAGAATGACCTGACTGGTGAGCATTCGTGCATCATGCTGAAGATGCTGAATGAAGAGGACACTGAACAGGAGCCTTGGCTTACTGCCTTCTGGAAAGGTAACTTAGATTTTGCCAACGCTAGAAGAATCTTCTGGCATATTTATTCTAGAGGTTCACAGGAGTCATTTAATAATCATCTTGTCCTATAGATTTTAGGAGGCGGTTCCTTTCTCTGCTTTCCTACCAGTTCAGCACGTTCTCTCCCTCGTTGGCATTGAATATTCTACAGAACAAAAATATCAAACAGCAGCCACAACCACGTGAGTACCCTGGCTCACAAGTTAGATTGCAGTTTAAAGTCTATGTATATGTTTATCAGAGTTCTCGAACACATGCATTATATGATGTCTCTTGTGAAGTGCCGTGAATTGCTCTTGGTCAGTTACCGTGTTTTGTTCCTATTATCCAGGAAAACGCTTGTATTTCTAAGTAAAAGCTAAAAGGACATTTTCTGCCACTGAAAACGGGCAGTGGTGGTTTTTTGGTGTGGGGGTTTTTTCCCCGCTTTTTTGATCTAAGATTTAAGTAACCCAAAATTAGAGGGCTCTTGACTGTAACAGCTAAATGCATGACAAAACATGGATGGATACTGACACCTGCCATATCCAGTATGGAATTAAAAGGGAAGCCTTGAATAGCAAGGGTCAGTAGGCAGAGCAGCTTGCTTAGGATCTTAGGAAGAACGTTGTCATCAGAAATTTGGAAAACGGAATGTGATGTCTTTCTAAGAGAGAGGCTTTAGTTCAACTGCATGTTATTGGGCTCAGTGCAGCACTTGTTGGGGGAAGCACACAGGTGGTATAAAAGAAGGGGCCAGACAAGACAGTTCTAACAGTCCCTTCTGGCTTAAAAGCAAATTGCTGTTTTCTCAGTATGCCTAACAGAGGGGAGCCCTCTTGAGAGAACTTGGTAATCTGTGTCTTGTGGGGTTTTAGCATCTGTCTTGGTGAAAGAGTTTTGGTTGCTGCTACATGGGAACAAAGCTCTTTAACAGCAAAACCAGTGTAAGACAGTTAAAGACTGGGTGAACTGTGTTTCTCAACACTCTCTGTTTTCAGTCTCTCTGGCATCTTTGAGTTGATATGCTGGTCTGTTTTGACAGTTGCAATGTTTTTCTTACGGGCGTTCTGAAAAGACTTGGAATAACCAAGCCAGTCTGAATAGCAGTGTTGTACCTTTTTCTTATGGGCGTACGTCTGTCTGAAAAGACTTGGAATAACCAAGCCAGTCTGAATAGCAGTGTTGTACCTAGTGTGTCGCATTCTGAAGTGTGTTGGGAAGTGAACCTGTGGGATAGCAGTTGGCCTTTACTCAATGACATGAAAAGGAACTTGTTAAATAGTGAGATCCTGGATAGCTATGAAGAACAGTCTTGACATTGTTGTCTTTTTATTGTAGCCATCAGCCGTGCTGAATTAGAATCAGTTTTCATCCCATATGACCTGAAGAGATTAGAGATGTACTCTCGCAACATGGTGGACTATCATCTCATCATGGATATGGTACCTGCCATTGCCAGGATGTTTTTTCTCAACCAGATGGGTGATATCTCTCTCTCTGCTGCACAGTCGGTATGTATCACTGTGAGAACAAGCCATGCTTCACCTCTCTTTGTATAGATATTTGGAATAGTTTCCTGTTTCATGTCATCTTTAAAAAAAGACTTTGCTTCTTTTGTAGTCCTCTTCATGATTTCCCCTGCTTGTGTAGTGTTCTTCCACCTTTAGCGTTTACTTTGAATAAAATTTGTAGGGATCATACTCTGTTGTGTGTTCAGTGAAGTACTCCATGCATTTATAATATGGTGTGAACCGTGGCTTAAAAACCCCTCAAAATCTTCTGGCTCTTGAACTGTACTTCGGGAGAAAGGTATTCATCTGTACTAAGTAGGGAATGGCAGCTGCCATCTACAGAATGATTTAGGGGTGTTCCAGTGTATCTGAGCAAAGCTTCAGCTTGTACCAGAGAAGCCTTGTACTACTTGAGTAGAGCGAGGACTTGGTAAAATGTAGGGAGTGTGGAGGGTATTATATACTTGTATTTGCTCTAAAAGCCTCTATAACTGAAATGTCATCTCCTCAGGCCCTTTTTCTGGGGATTGGCCTACAGCATAAATCTCTGGACCAACTGGAGAAGGAGGTAGAACTGCCCAGCAGTCAGTTGATGGGCCTCTTCAACAGAATCGTCCGCAAAGTGGTTCAGGTAATAGCGTCATGACAAGCTTTGTCTTGGTTCTAGTGGACCAAAGTGTGATTCCAATACTGAGCCTGGCACTAATAGAAGGCTGAGTCAGAACTGCGTATCTTTAACATGTCCCAAATAATGGACTGTAAACTTCTTTGTAAGATGGGAAAATCCCAGTGGAAAAGGCAGGTATTTATGGCATTGATTTATATAGTGTTTTCCCAGATAATAGCGCTTGTCTTACGGTTTTAAATGTTGATATGTCCTGACCAAAATGCTGAGCCTACAACCCATGTTGCCAGCTGAGCCTGAGCCATTTGTTTATGATTGTTCACTGCACTGGTGGCATCTCAACTTTTCTTGAAAAAAAACTTTTCCAATGTCATTTAGAGGTAGACTTGAAGTCCAGTGAAATAATTGGAACGTTTTGGACCTGGTTTTCTTTCTCTCTACTGTCTATGATGAAGTGAGTAACGTGATGAGTTATCAGATGGTGAGACGGACAGAATGCTTGCCAACTGCTTGCAATTGCTTGCTGAGTCTGGGGCCTCTAGTTCTTGAGGATCAGGATACGGCGGCAAAGCTTCTGCAGTCTGGCATAGGTTTGGAGAGGCGATTTGCTCGGCATAACACCCTTATAATTATCTTGAAGAAAATAACATTAAAACCCCAAATATGCAGCTTCTAGCTGCAAATGTTAATCAAATGATGCTGTATTAAAAAAGTATGTTGTAAATTACAAGTTTCCTACGTTTATGCGAGTGACATTGAGTGCTGACTGATTTTAGTTCTATACTTTTTATAAAAGCTGTATATAATTCTGCCTTTAGGAAGCAGCCATAGCTTTTTATTTCAGTATGATGGAATGCATGCATCAGAAATAAACAACTGCCTGATCATATTTGCAAGGTTAGAAGAGTTTCATGGGGACAGACAGCATTTCGTATTTATTTTAAAGCAATAACCTAGAAGAAGCATCAGCAAGTCTTACATGTGTTGGCTTACTTCATTTTCAGTTGTTCAACACAGTCCAGGAAAAAGCTGTGGAGGAGCAGATGGTGGCAACAAAGGATATTGTAATGGAGCCAACACTGAAATCTTTAAGTGACGATTTGGTAATTATGAACTTTCTTCTTGATACATGTGTAAACACTTCATGGAGTTCCCTTGAGTGTAGAAGCCTTGTAATCTAAATTTTCTTGGATGGAAAGAATTCCACATCAGGTCTGTCACTTTATGGTAGTTAAAACCTGACAGCTTTGAGTTACATGCTTGCAGTCATGCTTTGTTAACCTGCTATACAGATTTCTCGCAGAACCTACTAAGATGTTCTCGGAGTTATATATTACAAGTATATGTATACAAATAACATAAAAATGCAATTATATAAAAGAGAGAAGCTTTTCAGGATCATCTGGTATTTGTTTTGGGGGATGTACTTCTTTTTCAGTGGGAAAGGTGTTTTCTTTGCACTACATGGTCACTGTTGCACTTGAACTTAATGCATCTGCTGTGCTGTCCTGTTGCAGGAAGAAGCCGCAAAGGAATTCCAAGAAAAACACAAGCAAGAAGTGGGGAAGCTGAAGGAAATGGACCTTACACAGTAAGAATTTATCTGTATGAGTCTCAAATCCAGTTTTCCCCTGATATCTGTTTGAATGTTGGGTCACTCGAGCATCTTGCTGAGACTTGTACACAAGGCTGTAGTTGCAGTATCACAATCTCAAACCATCAATAAATGAGAAGTAGCAGTGGGTGTTTTCAACAGTGGCCAGGTAAGATAAGCATATGCTGCTACGCTAACGGAAACTTGGAGTATTGTGTGCCTGACAGCCAGTAACTTAGTCTTCATCAGCTCTGTTAGCAGCTGCTTTGTTTCACACTCAAAACATCCTTTCCAGTATGAATTAAATTCAGTAACAACTTCTGTTCAAGGCCATTCGCCTGTTTACCTCAGCACATGAATTCATTGCCTGAGAAGTGTGTCATACTCCCAAGTGTGAACTTACTGACTTTTCTGCTGGTATTTTGGACAGAAAGCAAAAGGTTTCGAGTTAGCAGATCACAGCTGATCAGCAGTGAGATCTGTCTGTCTGTGGAACTGTAGAACAGAGTTGTTGTTAGAATTGGGGCTGGCTCGTCGTTACAGTGCTGCAAACAGAAGATGTGCTGCAAACAGGAATGCTGTATCAATTCTCAGCTCTGTCCCAGTGCCTCTGGCATGAGCTTGAGCACATTCTTCTTTTACATCAGTTCTCTTTTGGCACTTAAATGGTAAATTATTCATGGCAGTAGCTCTTACTATGTATCTGTGTGTCAGTCTTGATCCTGGCTGTGTACGGTATGTATATGATACATATGTAAGTTATGTATGTAAGTTATATAGTTCTATAATGTGGAGTAATAAAGCAAGCTGCCTGGCTGTGGACTGTTTCTAATTTTACAGTTTCCTGTACTTCTAGAAATAGTCATTAGTTTCCTCAAACCAGGATACCCGGGTCCTGTTTGCTATCCAGCTCAGCTGTGTGTGCAACTCCAGTGAAAATAGTACCTGGCTAATTTTAATATTCTCTTCTTTAACCAAAAAAAAACCCATCAAAACCCCAAACCAACAGAAAAAGAACAACCAACCAGAGCTGCTTTTACTAACTACAGTTTGCACGGATGCCTTTTAACTGCTGTAGAGCTGGACAATTTGTAGGATACTGAGTTGCTGAACCAGCAATTTACTTGAAGTGTCAGCAGATGTCTCTTTTTCTGGACCAACAGGAGTTACACATGCCACCGATCCTCTCCCTTCTCTCTCTCCTCCTCCCACTTTTTGTCTTATAAATCCTGTTTACTATACTGACATCCCAGAGAAGTTGTCTCTTTTGGCTCTAGATTAATCTCCGTTAAATCTGAGAAAAGGAATAAAAGCTTCTCTGAATCTTTGGTTGTCTTGTTTGAAGGAAGGACAAAAATGGATGTGATTTAAAGTGACTTGCAAGTCAGTCACATTAGGAAAACAATATAACCAGAATTTTTTAAAAGTTTTAATTCCATTTTTTAGTGTTGATAGTGTTACATACCTGTTCGTCATTTTGGACCGTGTTCCCTTTTTTTCCCACCCAGAAAGAGATTTCTGTTCTCCTCCATGAAGACATAGAGACAAAAATCTATTTTGAACACTTTTCAATACAGGTTATAGAAAACTAATAGAGGAGACAGAGCTGTTTGATTTGAAAAGGCTTTGTCCAGTATTGTTCAGCCTTGTATGAACAAAGGCTGGTCTATTCTAAATCTCTAAGAACTTGAGATGGAGAGCAACCACGCAATTTTGCTACATGACTGCTTTGCCTAGTTAAATTTGTATGTAATTTCCAGGGTACTTGAACACCCAGACAAGGGGCACAGAACATGAGCTTATTTGAATAGCAATTGTTCTCTTAATTTCTCTTTTCAAAAGAAAGCTGCGGATCTCCAGTTTTTCCCGGATTGATGCAGAAAAACTGTACCATTCAAGCGTACCGCTGGCCTAAGAGCAGCTGCTAATTTAGCGAACTTTCCATTACAAGCCATTGCTTTTTGCATCTTCTTCCTTTACTGCCACAACCGTCCTTCTCCTCTTTTTTTGGAGGAGGGAAAAAGTAAAAAAGCCCTCAAGCTTTTATAAAGAAATCCATATAGTGAATATAGCTCTGATTGTGGTTGTCAGGCTTAAAGCTGTGGTGACTGAAGGTCTATCTTTTGAGAAATCCAGTGGGCAAAGTAGAGGTATACACCACTGCTATGGAAAGTATAACCTTTGTGGCCTTACTTGTTGCTTTCATAACAGATGTACTCTACTCGGCACTCGGCTTTTCTGACGAGAGGCTTTCCTAGAACAGTTTTGTGATGTTTACAATAGGGGCTCCTGAGAGAACTTCAGTCGATGCTGACCAGCTTTGGATGGGGACAATTGTTGGGTGCTGTTGACGTAGTTTGGACTGAGTCTGCTGACAGTCTGGTGACAAGCCATTGTATCCCTTTGCCAGTCTAGTTTTGTATGCATTTCCAAATACTCATTCGGTTGGGTGCTGACGCAGTGGCTTTGTTCGTAGAGTAGTGTGTGCCTGACAATATAATCACCTTACTTTTTTTTACTTTGTGCTAGCAATTTTACTTGGATTTTCCTTTACCTTTTTCACCTAGATATATTATCCGGGGTGACGACGAAGAATGGAATGAGGTGCTGAGCAAAGCAGGACAGAACGCTTCCGTCGTCAGTTTGAAAAGGTTAAGGAAGTTGAAATGTCTCTCTGGTCTTTCCTGCTGGCTTTATTATAACGTTTTTCAAAAGAGCGAAGCTGAAGAGTTAAATGCACATCAAATGAACGTAGCGTCCCTGATAGATTCTCAGTTTTCCTGGAGAAATCGGGGTGTGAGCACGTGAGAGCTCTACTGGGTACTCCGTGGTTCCTCTAACGGCAAGACTGCTGCTGCAAATTCTGTGTTGCTCTAGAGTATAGTCCTGTCTTCATGTCACTTAGTTGCTTACTGTAACTTTTTCCTGTTGACATGATTAAGTCTTGATCCTGATCATGCACAGAAGTTGGTACTATTTCTCCCTTGGGTCACTTTTAAAGAAAGAACTCATTCCACATAACTGTCCCATTTGCTTTGGGAGCTAACACTGGGGGGGGAGCCTATCATAGTCCCATTGGAGAAAATGCAAATTCAGGGAAGAAGAATTCTTCCAAATGTGAGCTTAAGCCTGCAAAATACTGAGTCTGCGTTTCTGCAATTATTCCTTCCTCATCCATCTTCTTTCTTCTACCTAGCCAGCAGCGTCTTTCCTCTTTTCCTTGGGGTTTTATAGTTGAGACTTGCCTGCTTGCTTATTTCCCCCTCCTGGGGTGCCTGACAGCTGAAGTAATTATGTGATCTCTGTTCCACCCTTCATATATTCATGGTTTTTTTTTCATGAATGCTGGAAGCTGTGAGTTTCCAGAAGCCTTACAGGAATGAGAGAGTCTTGTCAGTGCTTATAAAGATTGGAGCTCTGTCATGTTTGCTCTAGTCAGAAAATGCAAATTCAGGGAAGAAGAATTCTTCCAAATGTGAGCTTAAGCCTGCAAAATACTGAGTCTGCGTTTCTGCAATTCCTTCCTTTCCATCCATCTTCTTTCTTCTACCTAGCCAGCACGGCGTCTTTCCTCTTTTCCTTGGGGTTTTATAGTTGAGACTTGCCTGCTTGCTTATTTCCCCTTCCTGGGGTGCCTGACAGCTGAAGTAATTATGTGATCTCTGTTCCACCCTTCATATATTCATGGTTTTTTTTTCATGAATGCTGGAAGCTGTGAGTTTCCAGAAGCCTTACAGGAATGAGAGAGTCTTGTCAGTGCTTATAAAGATTGGAGCTCTGTCATGTTTGCTCTAGTCAGAATCTAGTGCAGGAACAAAATTGTATACTTAAAACTGTCAGTGGTAATGTTTTTTCTAGGTACTCTAAATTCCAGATGCCCTATATGAATTGCCTTTAGGACACATAAAGTCTTGAAAAGCAACGACAAGAGCTGAAGGTCAAGATCTTATGGGATTCAAATTGGGTTAGAGAATCTGAAGACTCTAGTAAATCTAGGCCATACTCTTGTTCGTGCTTTCTCTAGCACCAGTTTAAATGACCCAAGAAATGGGAAGTATTTTCTCCCAACCACGTATCTATGTAGACCCTCGCCCCCCTTTTACAACAAAAATTTCCCAGCTGGATGGGAATCTAGTGTACTCTTAACAGATATTTTCTTCCTGTTTCCCAGTGAGAAGAAGAGAAAATTAGAAACAGCAAGAGGACCCAAGCAACAGAAGAAATTTAAGAAGACTAAAGATATAAAGCAGAAGTGGAAGAAATGACTTTAAAGCCAATCAGTGAACTTGAATTAACAAGCGACGGGTCTGTACTTAAGAAGTACTATTCTCCTTTAAATCAAAAGACTTTCTTTTGGGGGGTGAGAGCTGGAGGGAAGGAAAAGCCTTAGAGGCATTTTTAAAGTGCTTGCGTTACGGGAAGTACAGTGACACTGCCAGGAGACAGTCTATGCAGATTTTTTATGAAGTGTGACTGCAGAGCTTGAGCGAGGCACTGTGCAGCACACTGGGATATTATGAGGGTGCTTTAGCAGCTACAGAGTTTCCATTCAAAGAGGGCAGATCAATCTGTGAACTTTCCCGCATCTTAATGGTTGGTGTCTTTATTAAAAAAGAGTTTGGACCATGAAGGATAGAAACGTGTTAGGCTTTGGTATGTGACTCTACCTTTTAGCACCGCAGCACATCTTGATGTATGCGGCTACTGGTTCAGTAGTACTACCGCTCCTTTGTAGCGTGAGGGGGTTTTTGGTGTGAACGGCAACTGACTTTTTATTTGGGGCTGGCTATTCAGTGAGCACTAACCATGTTGTCAGTTCAGACTCACGATTTGGTCCTTGCTCACAGGAGGTCAGGGTATACAATGAACACTTCTATTTTGGAAGGTAGTCTATAGTTCCTGCTTACTGTGCCCCTCAAGCAGCTGTAATAAAGGCTGCTCTTTTGCATTCACACTTGCTCACAAGGTCTCAACATTCCCATAGCTCAGTAATTTACATTTCCTAGTTCTCAAGCAGGGTAGCATGATTAACAGGTGCTGGGGAAGCTGCTTTGGCCATTCCATCTCCCTGCTATCTGCTGACCTAGAGCTGCTGCTTGGCTTTGTTGGAAAGTTTTGTGTTAAGGTTGCCAGGAAATCGGCACTATCATACTGACACCTGGTCTTAGTGATCTTCTCTTTGAGCTCGGGGGCCAGCTGAGCAGGCAAGCCACTGAACTCCCCAGCTCTGCTACTGGCAATAAATACGTACCGGTCTGGAGCTGGGACTTTCTGTGACGGCATACTCTAGGTCCGGTGCCTGTCAAGACTCCAGAGGCTTCAAAACCAGGGCAGACCTTTGACACAGAATGTCCCTGTCCCAAACCTGAGTGCCCTGGTGCATTGTCTCGATGTTCCAGCTTCACACCCTAGAGGTTTGGAACAGAGAGAGTTACCTACAGCTGATACACAGCTGCATTATATTTACTTGTAGATCTCACAGCTCCTTTTTCCAGCAAATCCTTGAAGAAACAGTTTCTTCCTAGGTAAAGAGAGTATTTCTTCTCTAGGAGGCTGTTTTATGAAGCATCTATATTAAGCATGGGCCTTGCACAGCACAGCCTGCGTGTACCTTTGGTTAGCAGGCCACTATGTGAGGGTTGGTGGCAAGGGCACATCCCCCACGTTGCGGGGGGGCGCAGCTGAGTCCTGAGAAGGGAGATCTGCAGCTGCAGCTCTTAAAGGCTGGATGAGGGGCCCCGTTATCACCCAGCTGTGTGAAAGAACAGCACTGGCAGCCTGCAGGGATGAGGTGGTGGCCGGCTGCCCTGAACCAGCTCTAAAGAAGTTGTGAAAGGAGGAGACGCAGAAGGCGAGAAGCGTGAGGCTCTTCACAGCTGCCCAGGAAGTCCTCAGAAGAAAAGGTGAGTGCAAACTCTCTCTGGTTTTGCTGCTGTTCTTGTTAAAAATAGGGTAAGCAGCGGCCCTGCTGGGAGAGGGGTGAAGAGCTACAACCCCTTGCTCAGGGGGACGGGGCCTGCTGGACGTGCTGCTGTCTGGATGCTGTCTGTGCCTGACTTGGTCCTGAGAGACGAAGAACCAGGTTGTACCGCAGGGGATGTTTTACAGCAGGCTGGGGCAGGAGGGGCTGCAGCTAGTGCTGGAGCCCTTTCAGGGGACACTGTGGCCGGGTGAGAGGAGAGCAGTCCTGACAAACAGGAGTAGTGCGGCTGGACGGCTGGGCCTGGAGGCTGTTCTCTAGCGCAGGGGCTCTGCAGCATCAAAAACACATTTCCCATGGATACCTGAAGGACTGCGGTTTTCCAATGTCTTGCTTAGCTCAATGCAGAAACCTCTCGAGTTGGTCATGTTTGTCTGAGGGATGGTTATTGTAGTAAAAGGCTTTTTTATGGATTGTCCTGAGCCGGTCACATCCTTTAGCCATTTGAGGAAGGGATGACAAAGAAGTGTTTGAAGTGGTGTCAGGTAAGGAACTGGTATCAGATGGTTGCTGACTGAATATCTTTGGCTTGCCCGCTTCACGTGCTGTGCTTGGTGAGATTCAGCTATGGTTTAACAGGCTGCAAGTCAAAGCTTTAAACACTTCTAGAGTCCTTTTAAAGTGTGTTGAAACTTGGCACTAATAAAGCAGCAGTAATTATTTCAGATTCTCTAACCTATGCAGATTGCTGGATTTGTTCACCCAGGTGGTAGTGTTTTACTTGCTCTGGGTCTTACTGTCTAATAGGTGACAGTATCAGAAGGCTTTTTTTTATTGCACATTACTTCTTGTGCTAAGAAAATGCCGACTGAACTTCCTTAAAACGTAGAAGTGGTGCAAATTACAATGCGTGTCTCAGGAGGGCTGTTAAGCTCGAGTTCTACTAATAGGCTCAAAACTAAGGTTTTAAGAAAAGTTTTATTATAGAACACCCATGTGCTGTTAGGGCTCAGAAATTGGTTTGTGTTTTTTAATGGCTAAGCTGAGGATCAAATGGCCAAGAAGTTCAAAAACAGTTCCTATTTATATGAAAAATATGTCAAAAGTTTCTGTTTATTTAGAAGGCCGTGCTAAATGGCTATGAAACGGTGTATGAATTTGACTGTCCTCTCCTTCTGCTGGGACTATGCCAAAGCTGCGACCTGCACAGCCCAGGGGATCCCCATCTGCACGTGGCTGTGATGAAGCCGGTTACTGCATAAGCCTTTAGTCAGACTGAGGCTTCTGGCTGTTTCGGGAAATACGGTCTCATGCTAGTAGGCAGCAGTCATAAAAACTTTGACACCTGACTTACTGGCACTGTCTTGGGGAAAGTACGTTGGAAGCATTCATGACGACGGGCTAGGTAGGAGCTGATCTATGGAAATAGCTGTAGTCCAGCACGGCTTCTTGTAAACTGCCTGTAAATCAAGGTGGAAGATAGTAGGCAAAATTAAACTGGATTCTTCAAGCACACTAGGATTTTACTATTTAGCTGATGTCTTTCTAGAGCTGCCTCCACTGCTTTCTGTAGGCTGTAGTAATTCTTGCTCTGTTGTCTGTGAGCTGGGTGTACTGTACTTGCTGTAAAAGACTTGGAGGATTTGAGCTGCGTGTGTGCCCCTCCATTTCTGAGTGGGAGTTGTATTTGAGGAGAATTTTGCTATTCCTACAGAAAACGTGTGTATTCAGTTGAACCGTTCTTTTTCAGGTTTTCCGTGTACTTTTTATGATTCCTGGCAGCTTTTTGGATTCCTCGGCCTGTCTATTGCTTTTTGAACTGTAAAGTGGAAAAAAGCCCTCAGATACTAAAATGAGTGAGAGATGTGGATTTTTATTTTTATTTTTTTAACAAGTCTAGTCAAACCACATTTTCCCCTGTCTGTGCTTTCCATCAGTCAAGCTGGGTTAAAATTCCAGCTAGAGTAAGGGCTAGTTGAACGCAATCCAACAACAAAGCAAGAACGCGTGTCTTTCTGTAGCCAGAAGTGCCCTAAAAATGCCACGCAACGTAGGAGCTGAGAAGAGAGCAAGTTCTGTATCTTTGCGTTTCAGGGTCGGGTTGGTTTTGAGCCGAAGTTTCCCTCTGACTAGAGCAGGTTCCTGGTCTTTCTGTACCGGGATCCCCTGCAGATGGGGCTGTGCATGCTTGAAGGAGCCTGCTGTACTGCTAATTGCAGCGCACGCATTTAACAGCAGGCAAAGCCAGCTCAGCTGTCCGTGCCTCCTCCTTTCCTAGTCGGGCGGCCAGGTCTTTGCACAACCCTGTAACCACATGTGTTAGTGTCTTGGGCCCTGTTTTAAACCTACCAGGTCAGCTTATGGCCGCCTTTCAGTGCTCCCTGGATCGCCGATCTGTCACGTTGCTGCAGGTTCGTTCTCTCCTTCTCTCCTGTGCCCAAGTGAGCTTGTTTGCCTGCAGTGATGGAGTACTGTGGCTAATTGGAGGAAAATGGGAAAGCCACGTATAGCCGAGCAGCTCTCTGCAGGTGGTGGGTAGATGTGACCTAGTTGTCAGTGGAATCATCCTGCTTGCTTGGAGACCCGTGAGCTATTTTGACAGCTGGAGTGAGCTGACCTCTGCGAGGTATCTGGGAGGAAGTAAAACCAGTGAAGCTGAGGATCTTCCCTGCTGCTGCGAGCTGGCTGTGCTTTCAGGAGGGGTCTTGACTCCCACAGCTGTGGGAGGGTGAAGTGAGCTGTCTGGAAAGCAAAGGTTGGTGTAGTGGATAAGGGCAATGCGTAGAAGGGGCAGGAGGGAGTGTGTCTTTTCCATTTGGCCATCGTGATACTGCCTTGGGAGTTTTTTTGCTTCCACAGCTGGATTTTTGTTTGACTGTGTCACTACTCCTTCCCTGTGTAGTCTCTGAATCACGAGCCTGTCTCTTGGTAAGGGCTCAAAACTACACGCACCTCGTGGCGTGCGTTTTCTAATGACTGCTTTCTGTTAGCAGGCGTGTGAAGGCTGAGGATGGAGAGAGGTGGCGAGGGCCACGGGTCGCCTTCTCCTGCCTGAGCTGAATGTGGAGACCAGAGTGCTGGGTGAAATCCTGTGCTCGGTCTAGTAAGCTGCCCATCCAGTGAGTGCGTATGCGAAGCCCTGAGCTTTGACCGCCCTGTGCGTGAGGGCAGTACTCTAGCCAAGCCGTTGTGAACTGGCCTGCTCGTTTTCTAGTTGCCAACAGTAGGAAAATGGACAGCACTGAAATGACTCCAGCTCTAGGGCTGGGTGTTGCTGCCAGCAAGGCCTTTTTCCCTGCTGTGCTGTGATTTTTTTTCATCATATGACAGCAACCTTTTTTTCTGCCTCTCTTTTGCTTGAGCAAATAGTGCTGAGCGCAATATTCTATTTTCTTTGCTGTGGATTAATGGATCCCTTATACTCAAAACTGCCCTTTGGGGAGGCAAATCTAGCTTTTGAGTCCTCTTCTCTGCCGCAGGCAGTGGCGACAGCAGCTTGCTGCCCCTGTTCCTCAAGGGAGTCGCCACTCTCCTCTTTTTCCCTCTTGTGTCTCCTTGGCGCTCTCTGTTACGGCAGGTGCAGGAAGCAATGTCTGGTTGCTTGGGCAGCATTTGGTGAGGGCAAAGGGCCAGTTAGTAGCAGTGCTACATTAGCCAGCGCTTGCCTGCTGTGCAAAGGCTTATTGTAAAGCAAAAAGGTTTTCATTTAGTCTGAAAGTAAGTCATCAAGCATGTTCAGGCAGATGTGTGAGCTCTATTTATTTCCTCTGTTCCATGAAATGATACAATTATGGCCAGCAAAGTTTTGTGCTTCCCCAAAGCTGGGCAAACTCTGCTACATTACTTTCTAGGACTCCAGGGGCGGCGCTGTATAAAATAGAGGTGGTATGCAACTAGTTTCGTAAGAAATTTCTATTTAATCTACTTTTTAAAGTGCTCCAAAGGGAATTCAGGTGCTTGTATTCCATGATCCTTGAGAGCAAGTCGGTGTTTGTACTGGTGGGTTTCTAAGGGTGCTGGTGTAATGGCACAACACAAGAGAAAGCATCCCTCACGCATCATTCCCAGCAGGCTTCTCTCGGACGATGTAAATCAAACGCTAAGAAATGCTTGTGACGGTAACTTATTATAGAACTGGACTGCAAGTCTTGCTACACCAGAGAGATACGCTGCACAGTTCCCTTTGTTTAGATGTGTGGTGGGAAATTCAACGAAAGAAACAATTACGAAGAGATTCTCAGCAGCCAAGTACGGGTTCTGGCCCTATTAATGGTTTCCCCTGAAATGTGCTTAGCGGCCTAAGAAAGTATTTGAGTCCTGCAGAGGTAGCACCAAATTCAGAGTTACAGCTCAGCCATTATCCCCAAACGCGGTAGGGGTCTGCAAGATTTATGGGGTAAACACCGAGATATTTCTGGGTCAAATTCTTGCTGGCACAGCGGAATTAAACCTGTATACTTCTTACCTCATAGATAAATAAATGCCCTTGCTTCCTGTACTGTTGCGTGTGGCTGGGGTTGTGTTCTTAAATGCTCTTCGCTCTGACATGAATCCCGCTACTGCCACAGCGAAGCACCAGGCACGGTGCACCGGCCAGAGCCATTTTAGCCTTTTGGGTTCTGAGGTGACTCGGAAAGAAAGTGTGTACCTGCTTTTTCACATTTTATGTGTTAGCATTTGGGAGGGAGTGAATCAGATGGTTAGCTTTGAGGACTGCTTGAATACCGCCAGGTTAATAGCTGCTTTAACCCTCGCTGTCTCTTCTGCTGCAGAGAAGAATTAGGATTTTTCTTAGACGCTACCGTCTGCTGCTTTTCGACGGAAAGCAGGTAAACTTGCTTCAGCTAGGGAAAACACAAGTTAAACTTACTTAGTACTTCAAAAAAATGTTTGAGCCTAGGAAGGGGAAATGAATGCCTCTTTATCCCTTGTTTTAAAGCATAACATTAGGTATATATACCAAAACAAATTTAAGATGCTAAAACTGCAACTGCCTTTTCCACAGAAGTGTCTTTAAATATGGGTTTTCTCGTTATTAGAAGAGCAGAATAAATAACAGCAGCTGTGTATTTTAAAATTACGTTGTTAATAAAATCCTGGTACATTTACATAAATGACAACATTAATGTACAATTAACAAAGCATTGTAATATTACAGCAACAAAAGAGGACCTACATATTTGTACAGATAGCTGGAGCAGCTACTTGAAAATACTTTCCAAGATAAAGCCTTTTGTGGTATTTTTTCAGGCAAACCAGTGATAATTTTGAAACACCTGTATGGCTTTCTGATAATAAATAGGGTTACTGAAGCTGGTGATCTTCAAAAGTGGATGTGTACCTGAAGCACAAATTGGAGCGTGCCCTGACCAACCTGTCTGTAAGCTTACTGAGCCTAGATTAATCATTCTTACCCTCGCATGCAGTTTGCCTCTGATGTAAATCCTTTAAGAATGAGGCAATGTCAGATTTTGGTGGATCTGTTGGGAGATGCTGTGGTTCCTTCTCCTTCCCTTCATCTACCTAAACCATGTCTATGTTGTGCTTTGGAGCTTGGGCCCAGCTGAGCCTCCTCCTTCCAGTGTGTTTAGTTACAGTATTAATTGTTGAATTTCTAAGAAGCGGTAGTTCTCCACTGAAAACTTGGCTTCCTCTTCTCTTTCACCCACCTATAACGAATGAAAGCGTCTTAGCAAATGCTTTTGGTGGGTGCTAACAAAGATCAGTGGGAGTATCTGAAGATCTTTCCTTAAAGCTATTGGTAAGAGCAAGGTCTGTGTTTTTACACAACTAACTACCTAACTGCCTTCCTACGGTTGGGATTATTTAAAATACAAAAACACACACAAAAACATTGCTTCAGACCCAAAACTGTAGATTGAACTGTCTCCTTTTAGTTCTCCTAAGTCAGCGAGAAGGTGGCCTAGAATGAGGAGTCCTTTTGGACCAGAGACATCTGTCTGCTGCGAACAAAGGGAAAATGTGAATCGTGGGCGTTCGAGTTGAGGCATCTTGTTTAAGTGCTGCTGCCTAAATGTTAGACTGCAGCCTACCTCTAGGACCCAGTCAGGTGTGCACTACACCCAGTCCCCCCCGAGGTAGCGTATCTGTGGAAACAACATCATTCCATGGATGAGGCTGTGGAAGCGGAGACTAGAGGTCAGAGCTTCTAATCCCGACTAGCTCCAGAGAGAGAACAAACCATCAAGCTGTATGTTCCTCAGGGTCTTAGCGAGACTGTTATTGCTATTTATGCTATTGGACAGTTTTTCAGCATAGTGCTAGCTCCTACTACACCTGAGTCTTTTCGAAAGCATCTTTTATGGTGTCAGGTCTCACAGATAATGTTCAGAAACAGGTTTTTAAGGTGAAAGTGATTGGGACTATCAAACCTTGACAGTGAAAGGGTTGACAGTCTTTTTTTCCCCTCCTCAAAATGGATCCAGATTAACACTTAGCACAGTGCAACCGTGTTAAAAAGATACAAAAAACCAATTCTCCCCTCCCTGCCCCAGCTCGGTTCTTCATATTAGGTTTAAAGAGTGAGTAATTTCAGAGTTAGTATTAGTTTCTACTCAGCTTTGAACACCTACAAAATCTCTCTCTCTCAAGGTGCAAACAGTTTGGGGGAAATTCTTGAGTCTCTTGACACGTATGGACACTGGTGTGTGTTACTAGAGTGACGTAGTTTGTGTACACCAGCCTTTGTGTTCGGACAGATGACTCGTTGAATGGGCAGTGGTCCATCGGATTAGAAAACTCCTCCTACGCAGCCTTTTTACAAATAAAACATCTACGCGTATGAACTAGGTGGCCATTATGGTGTGTAGACAGACACTTAAGACTACATATTAGGTGTTGGGTCTAAGTAAATTGCCTCACTTCTCTACAGCCCTGCGTTGTGCTTGTTTAAATGGCAGCGTTGATCTTCTCTTCGGTTCAGGTTCTTCACTTGCATCCTCAGTTCTTGTTTGCGCTGTGACAGTGTTTCTGTGACAGTAGTAGCACAGAGAAGCCAGCTCCCCCTCCGTCAGTGGGACGAGGCACAGCACCCTTGCCTAGGGGGTATCTGTTGTAGGGGACTTTCGGCAAGATCCGGAAGGCAAACAGGAAAGCCACAGCTTTGCCTGACGACGCATCCCCGTGCAGTTTGAACCAGTGCTCCTGCCACTCCCTTGTTCCTGCTTCACACCCTGGAGGTGACGTACACAGAGTGCAGGCGGCCGGCCAGGGCCATCTGCAAGTCCCGCAGAGGGTCCAGGCCTTGCACTTTGCTGTTCCTGCTGTAGATCAGCTGTTTGAATGAGTCCTGTTCTAGAAGAGAGCTCATGTGTTTGAGGAAGAAGCCTTCACAAAAAGAGGCTAGTTCAGGTGCGTTGTGGATCTGCGGAAGAGGGGAAGATCAATTAGCCTTTTCTGTATGTCGCAGACCTAAAGGACGTGCCTGAGCCTCTTCTCCTTTCTAATGCTCTTCCCTTTAATGTTTTCTAAGACAGAAAAGGGACCGTAATAACAGTGGAAAAGCACTGAAGGTAGGACCAGTGATGGCCGATAATTTCTTTTGGTGCTTTTTGCAGGCACAGGTCTGAGCAGGGAGGCATTCAAGCTTTTTTTAATTCCTTCCCCTGATGGCCTGCTGTTGGCAGAGCCACTGGCCTGCACTCCAGTCTCTTCCTCTTAAAGGAGCAGAGCAGCTGGCTGATGAAGTGGCCAGGATACCTGTTTAGCTGCGCAGGCGGGGAGTTCGTGTGCTGCAGCATAAAACACTGCCCTGCCAGATGGTGTGCACAGCTCGTGGCAATAAGAATATGGTTCACAGGATGCGAGCCTAACTCCTAGAGAAAGGAGCTGAATGTAGGAAAATAGGGATGTTACCCTTCTAAGACACGTTAGGTGGATTTCAGGCTGTGATCTGGTTTTCCTGTGCTTCAGTACCAGAGGGAAAGCTCAGCAATAGGAGAACAATGAAACTCAAGTTCAGTATTAAGAAGCATCGTGCACACCCACCCCCCGTTTCTGGGAACTCTGTGCAAATAGTAACTTAAGGAAAAGTACTAAAGGCCAGTAGGGAATGCTCCCTTCCTTCTCTACCACTGCATACTGTTAAATTTTAGGCTGGTTTCTTTCAGGACCTGAGTTCCATGGAAAAAAATGGCCCAGCATGAGTCAGGAATCAAAAAGGATCGGTGCGACACTACACACAAAGTAAACATGCACATCGTTATCAGCCCTCTGTGTAGTCTTTCTGCTTGTCTTTAAGGATTTGACCCTGCAAACTTCCAAGAGTGGCAGAGTGTTTCTCCGTAATTTAATTGATGACATGGATTATTTGCTATAGAGGTGAGTATCTATGTCATGCAACAGAGTATATGCTAGTTCCGGAGCTGTAAAGAATATGTTTTAGCAGTAGGAGTGCTAGGAAAGGGTTTACTTCTTAGTTGCTGTACTATGATCAATTGTCCCTGCTGCTCTGAGGATTTGAATCTCTCAGGCTTTGCTGGATGATGTTGCTGTAACAGCCCGCTAAGACACCTCTCCCCTGCTCTGTAGGGATCTTGCATCAATTTCATACATGATTGCTTTAGACAAGAAAACATAGTAGGGCTGTGTAGGACTTTACAGACTGGAACTTGAATACATCTCACTTGTGGTTGCGGTTGGGGTAGAGTTACCAGCGTAGCAGGTGTTCACTCTGTGCCTGTTGTATTTAGTTACCAAAACAAGACTGCAGAAAGCATGCATGCTGTTTCATTGTGATTCTTAAATAAGGCAGTTTGGCATATACCTTTGCATATTTATAGATGTTAACGGAGTTCTCTATGCTGATCGTCTGGGCACAGAGGATTTCGCAGTGTCTCTGGAGGCCATCCAGTTGAAAGAGGCTGGCAGCCGACAACAGCTATCAGGACAAGAGAGAAGCTATTTGAGATCATGAGCCTTGAAAGGCTTTTAGGGAAGGGAAACGGACAGAACTGATGATTTCCTCTCTGAACGATCCTCTCCGAACGACCTCTGACTCCCTGTTTTAATGGTTGAGTCCTCATGAAAAAGCAGAAGGGCCACTCGATGCCTAGCTACAGTGACAGGCAGATTTGCCCTCTTAGCAAAGGCTTGCTCCTCCTGCAGGAAGTGCATTTGTGCTACCTTCTGTCACCATGACCTACGAGCTCTAGACCGCTAAAAGCCCCCTTTCCTCTCCTCAAAAAAAAAAAAAAAAGTTGTGTGTAGCCTCTAGCTTCAAGCTTTAATTTATAGTTTTGTGTAGCCTCTAGCTTCAAGCTTTAATTTCACCAGACTACTTGTGACTGAGCAGCGTTATTGTAAAAGGGCCTATCTGTAATGCGGAAGTGCTCTCATCCAGTACCATCGGCTGCTCTGCAGAAGTTCAGCTTGAAATCGGTCGTTTCTCTGCAATCTCCATCCCCTTGGTGTCTGGCCTGCTGTGGGCACCAGGCCTGCTGAATCAGCTGCACCTCTTCTGTGCCCCACCAAAAGTACAGCACGCCCGCTTCCTTCTCCCAGGACAGAGAAGACACGGTGCAAAGGAGGCTTCCACCCAACTCTGGGTACCAAAGGCACTGTAGTGATTTCCCTCCCTGCTGCCGCCCACCCCCATGGACACAATAAAATATAATTGGCAGTTCTTATTTCCAAGCAACGGTGTTTTGAAACTTTAAGCTCGTTTCAAAGTGTTAAGTATAGTCCTGGATTGGAAGCTTGCTGTTAGCTCCTGGATTCTGCCTTTCAAGCTCTGTTTATGCCCCAGTGCACTTGGCAAGATTTAGAAGAAAACACTCTCACCTCTAAGATATCAGTGGTGGGAATTTCCATAGATTCTGTTCCTCCATAGTACAAGTACTGCATCAGCATCTGAAATGGGAAGAAGGCCAGGCATGAAGCTGTTATCACTGAAGTCACAAGGGGCTGTGAATGGCTGTGCTCCCCTTCCTGAGCAGACGGGAATCGTGTGGAATGCTGGCTCTCGCCTCCACTGTTGGCTCTTTTTAATAGTGTTGCAAATCTGCTGCTTTCTAATACTCTTCTCTTCCTCGGGCTCTGAAAAGGGCCCTGTTGAGGAGTTTAGGCCGAGGGTGACAGTGTGTCTCTGAGCAACACGAATGTCCTTGTAAAACGGCTCCTTGGATCCGGTTCTGTAAAGCCTTGCAGGCTGGTCACACGCAGAGCTGCCAGCTAGCTGGAGCACTGAAACTGCCAGGCCGTGAGCATGTGTGTCTCGGGGACCTCCCAGCCACTTGCCTCCCCTGCTGTGCTTCTAATCAGCTTCCAGCCCCCCCATCAGGGCCAGAGGAAGAGGCCTAATTGTTTGCAGGGAGAGCAAGAGGCAGCTTCTGCTCTTTGATCTCCATGTGCACACCCCCAGCTAAACCAGTACTGCCTTACCTAGGGAATGGCTAGATTTGGTGTCGGAAAGAGAACTCGTTCCAGTGACCTGGGTGCTGCGTAAGCAGCTGTGGGGATTGCATGCTGCGCTTACCATTTCTAACGGTAGTGGTAACAAAACTAAGCTTCTACTTTTAAAATTGCCTTATTTGCGTAACGGAATTACAGGGGAGCAAAGCTGCTTTCCAGCAGAGGCCTGAGCAGAGCATAGATCTCTGGTGGCTCAGCATTCTCCATGCACCGTAACTGAGATTGCTGTAGAATGCCATCTCTCCTCAACGTGTCTGATTTTATTTACCACCAAATTGTTTAATTCCGTGTAGTATTTCACTGTTTTAATTCTTTTTGATTTGTTACTCTCCAGTGAAGCAAAAATTTATCTTTAGAAACCTTTTGATGTAAAAATGTTGTTAAGGAGGCTTGTTTCAATACACTTTTTCTGTCATGGCCTGAGCTGCAAAATTTGCATGTCATCTGTCCAACACAAAACTTGTATAGCCCCTTTCAAGTAGAACAAAGATGTTCTTATGGTCAGCTTCATTCCCGCTATGGGCGATGACAGTACTGCTGACCAACAGCTTTGCTGTTTTGTTTGCTTATAAAAAGAGAAAAAGGAAAAGCCTCAACCCCGTAGTGAAACAGTTATACAACCTATTCTGCACTTCAGATCTCCCTGTCTGTACCTTTCTTCCAACTTTGAAATGCAGATCTGGAAAGCTGGAATAACTTAACTATCACATTTCACTGACTTGTTTTTTTCCTTGGGTGTGTGTTAAGTAACCTACTTCCTCTCCATCACGAATGAACCTCCCTTAGGTCCATTAAATAAGGAAATGTCAGAAAAGCAAAGTGCAATTCTCAATTTTGAGCCTTTCTTGAAAGGGACACCATTGATTTCTGATCATCTGATTTGAATTAATGCGAAGCCCGGCAGTCCACCTGCTGTAAATAAGTTTACTTTTTGCTTAGCACAGCATGAAAATGGTGTCTTAAAAGTACAAACCTACTTTCAGTAGAAGACTAGTTTCTCCTGCTTTATGGAGGAGTCAGCTGCCTAGTAAGAAAATAAGAATATAGGCTGGAGGTTTCTGTTTTAAGGTTGGTCCTAGCTGAGAAGTGTTGACAGAGATGAGAATACTCCTGAAATACAGGTGTGTTGAAATTAATTCCATCTCTACTTGCAAATTACCTGTGATATTAAGCCTCGGCCCTCTTAGCTTCCAAGTACGTGGGAAGATGAAAAGAGTAAAGAAAGGCAGAGTAAGTTCCGTACCTTGAAAATATTGTATTTCATATCGCTGATTTCAACAGTCTTGCTGCCATGGCTGTCGTGTTCCGTTTTATTGGTCATTAGCGTCTTAAACCTGAGAATGGTTTTAATAGATTTCTGTATTAGCGCTTCACATACTCATTACCTATTGACAGACAGCCTAAGCACAGGGAAAATAAAGATCCTTCCTTGTTCTCGTTTGCAAGTTGAAAATTGAAACATTTCTTTCAATTTAATGACAATTAGTTTAGAACTTCAGGGACAACTTAACCTGTAAATTGCTTGGGTCTGATCCAATCCCACCCTATAATAGTTGCAAAACACTGTTACTGTGCCAGTAACAGAGAAAGAAATTAGTAACTGCAAGTGTACCAGGCCAGGGGTGAGATTTCCAGGACATCTGGAGCAAGCGTAGCTCTAGCTAGCAAACTCTGAGAGGGGGAATGGAAAGGCAGTGAATGGCAGGATACGTACGCTCCAACTACTGCACAGGTTTTTATGGATAATTACTGGTTAGTTTATGTCAGTAGAGCTCTGGGAATCTCTAACACATACTAGGAGTGGCTAGAAAAACTCATCTTTACTCTCCTATTATTCTTAACAGTAGCAAAGATGATGTGGCTTGGTCCTGCAGACCTGAATTATGGTCTGTAGTCGTATCCTTAGCGGCTGCCTTACTGCGGTGAGTGAGGGACAGCTAGTGACACAAATGACACACTGAAGGGCCAAACCTTCCTTTACCGCTTAGCTGTGGAAAGCGACTCACCTGTTAGATGCAGTCACCAGCAGGACTTTGTGTGCATAAAATAGCTTTCCTTCTACTAAGAAAGTTACATCAGACATTTCTTTATTGTTTAGAAAGTGAGGATCTGTTAGAATAAGGGGGGAAAAAAAAAGAGGGTGAATATGTTTTTTGAAACTGTGGATGCTTTTAAAAAAAGTCACAAGAACGTCACCGTTTAGGTGAGCACCTTACCTAGCCGAGCTGGCAGCGTCTTTCGGATTTCAGGAATGGTGGGTATTGGACTGCTGCCATAGCAGTGGGTGAAGATGGATGCAAGCTGCTGATTGATAGAGTCATTCTGCAAGGAGGATGGAACAGGTATCATCAATCGGCACTTTGTATTGAGCAGGTTTCAAACATGCTGCAACAGTTTGCTTGAGGCTTATAGCAACTGCGCCCTACAAGAGTAACCTCCGAACAGAGGGAGAAGAGCATGATCTGAACAAGTATGCTCTGATAGAATCCTCTCAGCAACCGTTTACGGGCCAACCTCTGTCAAGGGAAAAAGAGTCCATCAGCAAAAGCTCATCCTTTCTCTTGCTCTGTAACAGGCAAGCCCACAAAAGTATGTTCTCAGCAAGATTTGATTCAGGGTGTAAGTTCATTGTCAGATACCAAGTTCCAGTCCCTAGTTTGCAATTGTTTTTAGTTAGCCAGTTATAGCTCTTGCTTTTAATTTAAAGGGCAGTTACAATGTATGTTGTAGTGACCAATTATGGAGGTATCCAGAGCTGTATATACTCCTCAGCTTCCCCTGTCTGTGCATTTCAAATGTATCCCGCCTGCAGTCAGAAGGCAGGCATCCCCCTCCTAACATGAAGGGCAACAGCCTCTTGGAAGAGAACACGGTAGAGACTGGGTGAACTTATCTGCGAAACGGGACAGCGAAACTATATACCATGGATCAGATCCGTTCTAGACATGCCTTGAAAAGCAAGGAAAAAACAGTCACAGGCAACCTTTAAATCAAAGAAAAAAGCAGAAGGAAAATGTCGCTGAACAAAAGCATTGTTCAGAAAACTCCTAGAAGATCCTACTGAGAGAACCTGAATTGCCCGGTACCGTGTTGATGACTCTTCGTCTTACATTCGCACGGTTTCAAAAGCCAGTTGCTGAACAGAACAGCTTTCACTTCTATTGAAATTAGTGTCTTTACTGTGAGGACTGCATATGAACTGAGATAAATGCTATCAGGGCCACTTTCCTGCCAGAACTCATTAGGGACTTTGCATAGGCATTCCCTTGTTCTTGTTGTGCACTACCTCGTACAATAGCAAAAACCAAACACTTGATTTTGATACTGTTACAAAACTAATAATTACTTTGCTGGTTTTGAGGATATCAAACATGAGCTGCAACCCTTCATTAACCAGTTCTTCATTATAGTCCTCTTCCTTAATGGTGACAAATTCCCGTAAGAGGGTCTGTACGACTGAGTAACGGGACTGGTAGAAGGTTGTCCGTAGTGACTCGATCCACACATGGAGCTTCCATGGGACTCCTGTAGCCACAGCAAAAAGGTCAGTGAAAGATGATGATTTGCTGAAGTACCTGTCAGTAGATGGTTCTCCTGCTATTACTAACACTTAGCGGCGCTGAAGTAGATCTTTACGTACATCCTAACAGCAGATACGTTTTTGTCTTGATATTAAAGATGACTGAACTGGGTCATTGGCAGACTAAGTGACTTATCTACAACAGCAAAGGATTGGTAGCAGGACCATAACTTGGAACTTTCTGCTAATTGTTAAGGACCAGAGACTCCCTGTTGTGTATTTAGCTTCATGATTAGTCAGAACTACAAAATAAATTTGAACTGAACTTGTAAGAATACCTAACCCTACACAAACATGGTGTGAGGTCTTTTCTCCTGGTTACCTGCAACAGTCTAGACACACAAGCTTCAAAGCTTCTCTTTCCTACCTTTAGATCAAATCTGTTCTTTCACCTTAAACCACTTAATCTCTGATGTTATCTTTGTTTTTGAGATCAGTCTCTTTAACACCAAATTGTAGGTGTCAGAATATCTGACAGAGAGACATGCCCCTTGCTTTTGATACTTGGGAACAGAGGATCCAGCCAAAAGTAAGGGACATCCTAGATCAGTGGGAATTTGAAAAAAACTCGTGGGGAGCCTTAAACACTTTTATTAAATTAGACAGCTAGCTCCCATACGTTTGGGATAGCTTTGCAGTTGGGGTTACAGATTCTTCTCCAAGTGAAAGGGGCAGAGGAAAAAGCTCTTCATGCCTTAAATGTGCACAATGCTTAAAATAAAGAAAACACTTACCAAGTGCCCTGAGCTCCATGGTGATGTCTACGTAGCCGTGCTCAGCACTGTAATACATGGCCTCCTGCAGAGCCTTCATTCTTGTTTTACATAGCCTGACTTGCCCCTCGCTGGAGCTGCCCTGGCTGGAGGTGTCGCTCTCCACTCCCTCAGCTAAAATCTCCTCCAGCGAGAGGACATCTCCCTTCAGTTGCTGGGGCTGGGTCAGGAGCTTGCGCAGAACATTCCTGAGGAGGAAGAAGAGAGATCACTTATTAATAAATGAAATATCAACAATTCAGACAGGACTATGGTGATTTGGGTTTAGGGGTCTGGCTTAGCAAATAATAATTTCCTTCCAAAAGACAGACAGCTGGCAGATCTGGAGCAGCATTTAAAACAGTCGTCTTTCCCTATCCCACATGCTAGAAATTGATGCCCTGGCAGCAAGGGCAAAAGAATGGAATATGCTCCTGTACCTTAGTGGTACCAGGGCATATTTCAGAGTGTTAGGGCAAACTGGTTTTTGCTGCAGTCTATACTTTGGCATAGAAGCTCGCTTCCTTCTGCCAGCCCCGAGTGTGGTAATATCTTAAGCTCTGAAGTAAGATTTACCAGAGAGTGTCTGTTAGAACCCTTGCTGTTTTCCCAAAAGACCCATCTTTAAGCACTGTCACATTGTTTTAGTCAGACTCGCTTCCTCTACCAGTAAATGGAAACCATAAAAAAAAATGATAGCTCTGCATCACTAAATCCAGGGAGAATTTTTTTGGTTTGGATTTCACACAGCAGTTGCAAGAAAGAGACTTTCTTGTTTGTGTCCCGCCACTTTAGGAAGCTTGCATCATTGGTGTCCTACAGACAGCTGGAGCCATCTGCAGCGGACATTCCCCACCCCAGCAAGTCCACCCGAGTACTCAGCTGTGACACTGAATTGCCACTAGCTGGTGCTCTCTTTGCACCCACGCTACTCAGTATGACTAAAAAAATGTTAATTTTGTGCTTTAGGATCACCCTGCCCTATCCGATTGGAGAATAAGCCTTAAATTTCACAGTTTGCATGGTTAGATGTTGCAGAAGATTGTGGGAGGGGAACAGAACTGGGAAGAGAACAGTGTTTGTGTGGTTTTACACTGTAAATAACCGCATTAGGCTGTTCCAGCTTTGTGGAGTTTGGGCCTCGTTTGAGCTTGGGATGTTTTCCCTGGTGTATCCAGATGTGCGATGTACCTGGAGGTGCAGTTTTGGCACCGCTGTAAAGCACAGCTGTGTTCAAGCAAGGTAGGTACCATTTAACGTGCTACTGGAAGGGCCAGCTGTACTGCTGTAAGACCCTGCGGATATCTCTCAGCCCATCTACATGGGCGGTTTCAGGGCTGTTTTAATTGGCTTGTTACGCCAACATTTTTTTCTGGGAACAGAAGGATTTCTGGATGAGTTTGTAAGGAATGTCTTATTTCTAAATAACTACCCTGAAAACAGGGTCGGAAAGCCCAGGCTGGCTTTTCAGCATTTTAATGACTGATCTCTTGGTCGGCCATCCAAAACCCAGAGATGCAGTCAACCAAAGTCTGCTGCAGATTATTTTTGCCACCTTAATGTCATTAGATTCTGTCTCAGAACACGAACCACACTCTCATAACCTACCTATAGGTGGAACTTAGCCTGCTCACATATGGCCTAGAACCAGCTCCTACTCACTCTTAGTGCTGCAGAGCTAGACCAGCAAGTGAGAGAATAAGAAAAAGCAAACGAAGATCTTCCTGTTGTATTTTGTGCTTTTGGCTAAAATATAATCCCTTTCTTTTATCAGAGTTATAGTTGCTGAATAATGAAAGTCTTGCATCATTTTTTCTCAAAGGGATGTCATAGAGAGCAACTACCAGTTTAAAGAATCTTTCAGTTCCCCAAAATGCTCAAAAGGTGCTACCTACGTCAGAATCGGAACAGTCCGAGAAACTGTGCTGCACTAAAAAATGGTTGCTATCAGGAGAGTCTTAACACCATCTTCTGAACTGCACACCCAAGGATTTGGGTATAAGAGATGTAATACAAAGTCACATAGGAATACCTACAGTGATAGCCTTAGGCAAAAAAACCCCCTGTTTTGAACACGAACGGAGCTTTACCTGTGCCCGTGTGCAGCTGAGTGACTGAAGCAATTCATATCTTCGTGAAGCGATGAAGACATACCATTAACTTCCAGCATACTCAGGAGTGGATCGGCACCCCTGCTTAGCAATAAGCTGACCAACTCGTAGTTCCCTAGGAAAAAATGGACAGAAACATAATGATGATTCCATGTCCGTTACCTCTTTGGAAGCATGTAACGGGACTGGTAACAGACACTGCACCAGCAACTTCTGTGCTACCAGCTAAGGCTTTCAGAGCATCCTGCAAGCATGCATTAGGCTTCGTAACATCTCAGAGAGAGAAACTGAGTCACAAAGCACTTAAATTACCTAATAATGCACAACTGGCTAGAGGCAGAACGAAAAGAGAATTAACTGGTCTGGCGCTTTCAATACACACCAGCAGAGATGGATGCAACCAGTTTAACTAGGATCAGGGTCTCGGCTGTTCAGTTGGTGGATGAGGGTAACGGAGAAGGCCCGACAGGAGCTGCTCTGTGCTGCGCTTGCTGACCACAGCTACCTAAAACCACCCTGCGGACAAGTATATCGGCGCAGTCCACGTTCAGCCGGGCCTCCTTTCCACCGTTCTCATTAGATGTAGTAGTGAGTGGTGGCAAGAGACCCAGCACAATGAGTATGTGTCACTAGGAGGGGAGGAGGCCATTTTTTTATCCCTTCAATAAAGCTTGGCGCAGAGCAAGCCAGAGACTCGTCTTCATAAACGCACAAAAACGAAGCAGAAAGAAATGAAGGGAAAAAAGTAAAAACAGTTAGATGGTGAAAAGTGTTGAAAAACGACAGGTACTTTTAGGCTAGCACAGACTTGTTCACAGAATGCTAAACTCTTCTCATGACAGTTAGGTAGAAGGAACGCAGCATTTTACTTGTATTTAATAAATTAAAAAAAAAACCCCAAATTTCTTTATATAGCAGTTATTTTTCCCCAGGCTGAATTTAAACTTGTTAATTTTTGCATCTGGAAGTTATTTAGATGCAAGACATGCCTAGACTAGACAGTAGCTGGTTTATGTTTCTTGACAGTGCCCTGTGCAAGAGTTGTTTCAGTCAGCTTTACTATGGAGGCCGCTGGCAGGAGGTGAGTGTTGGGACTAGTTGCAAAAGCAGACACTCATTTAGTGCCCATCAAGCTCTTGCCACATGACGACGGTTGTTAGTTGCTGCCAACCCAGACGGGGGTTCCTACCAGTGTTTTAAAAATGAAAAAAATGCTGACTTTTTCGTAGCCAGCTCACTGCGCTACTCATTTGATATCTTTACTGTACCCACGGTACCTTAGAATGCAGTGCAAAGTGACTCCTAACGGGTTTTACAGACACTGCACCCACACATCAATTGGTTGGTAGCAAGAGACAGAGTGTGCCGAGGCTGCACTGAGCTTACCTGCTGCTGAAGCCAGCTGAAGTGGAGTCTCGGCGTAGTTGTCTTCTCCACTGTTAACGGCAGAGCCCTCAACGTGGGCACCAGCATCCAAGAGCAGCTGCAACAGACACATGAAAGACAAGGAGTTGAGAAAAGAGCAATTCAGAAAGACAAAACAGAAGAGGCTGTGTGTTAGAAAGGAAAACCAGTAGATTCACGGCGAAGAGTGCATGCACACAAAGGGACCATCCCAAAGGCTAAAGCAAAATATCTATTACAAGGCAAATCTCTTGCGTTTCCTCGCTCAGCCTAGGGCTAAAGTCTCCACATGAATGTCAATTTACAATTTCCTTATTTTCTTTTGCTTTACTGTGCTTTCAGTCGTGAGTTTATGCTGGAAAGGTGCTCAGCTGGCAGCTTGGAGAACATCACCTACTTGGTTGTTTTGTTTTCGTTTTTTTAATCTCCTTTGTGAACATGGTTTTGCAATGGTAATTTCCTGACTCCAAAGAGCTCTGCAATCAGAGCTTCTCTTCAGCGCAGGAAGTCCATCTTATTTAGTTTCACGCTGTGCTCAGGAAACAGGGTTCCTCCAGGGAATTAGCCCTGGAGGCCAAACATACCTCTTGGTCTCTCAGGCCCCGTGGAGCCTGCGTCAGGAGGCCCTGGCAGCTGCAGTGATTTGCCACACACAGAACCTGCTTTCATTGAACGCACCGAGCTGCTCGCAAGGGAAATTGCCCCCCTCCCAGATGAAGGGAGAAGGTTACAAGATGATGGGGGACCTTTTATGGCCAGGTAGGGCTGGCAGACAGCATCGGGCACCCAGAGCATGGCTTGCAGGTGCAGACTGGTGGGTGCTGCCCCTCTCCCGCGGCAGGGAGGATGAGCCCTGCCCGCGTGTGCATCACCAGCCCTCGGCTGCTGCCAGCAGCAGAGGTTCCTCCACTGGGCGCAGGAGTCCAAGCTGGCTGTATCGTGTAACGTTGTCACAATTTAACAGTTTCAGCCATCCCCCATTAGTGATGACCTTGGCCTTGGCACAAACAGCATACACGTTCACATTTTAATTATGAAACTTTTTGCAGAGCACGACGGCTGGTTCATTGGCTGGTTTGTTTCTCTCTTGAGATGCCAGCTATTCCATGCAAGTATCGCGTGGTGGACCTTAACTGGAAAGGCAATTTTATACACCGATTTCAGCAAAAGCTGACATCTGCCCTTTTAATAATAGTTGACAAATGAAAGACATTTATGTAATCTTTAGAAGTTTTAACCAAAATAAAAGAAACAAACATTGTGGGTAATGCAGTCCAACAGGAGCTTTGATATACTTGGCTACATCTCCTGGGAGAATCACGCTCTTATCTCGCATGTAAATTAAGGCCGTCCAACCTTCGTAATACCAAAGGCTGCCCTGGCCATTTGCCAGGTGGAATCTAATCTTTGTAATTATGTACAAGTGCACACAAATAAAAAATGAGTGTGTGCAGCCTCCATTTGCTTACATCTTTTTTTTTTTTTTTCTTCCCCCTTTAAGCAGAAGGTAAATTAAATTCACCAGCAATTGACTATGGGCTGTGATCAGTTCTGAATTCCTCTTGAAGTTCAGGTAGGATTTCCAGGACTCCACCCCATTCCGCTGCCCCCTGCGTTAATTCCACAGAAAAGGGAGCAGGGAGGATGCGAGAGGCTCGATTCCCACGACAGCTTAAGTCTTGTTCATGCAATTCTCAAGGTTTATAAAGGAAGTTACAGATGATTTGCTGCCATTAGAGCAGAAATCAGCATACACTTAATTTTTGCACATGTAAATGTATAAACCAATTAACATCTAATGTCAGAAAGCATCCTGATCAAGCAGTCTACCTGTAACCACGCCACATGAAGCACTAGTTTATCTAATACCAAAGAAACAATTGTGCAGCATTGTTCTGGGAGTGGTAAGCCTCGGACCAATACTGAAACTAAAGAAAAATAAGGAAACGTACTGTGTTTTGTTATCAAGGCCTTGCTAAGAATTACGTCATCAATTCACAGTTCCACAAGAAAAGCATCGGTTTCATTCTCCTCATTTTCAAAACGTGCAATTTTTCACTGTTTTTTTTAGAAGGCTTCCACCAAACTGCACGTGGAGCCCGTGATGGACCCGTGCTCAGGAAGCCTGACGGCGAGGGTGCTGCCCAGCACTCGGCTCACAGTGCTGCACGTCAGTCCCTCCGTGTCTCCTGTCAGGATGCCCCACCAGGGGATTTCCTCTGCTTACCTGAACAACAGAAATGTGCCCATGTAACACAGCAAAGGTGAGAGCAGTCCAGTGCCGGCTGTCGGGATGGACTGAAGGGTATCGTGGAGAGGTACTGGGAACCTGGGAGAAAGGAACCAGGTAGTCACTAACCACTGCAGTCTCTGTCTGCCATAATCTTTAGACTTGTACGTAACTGGCTTTTTTCTTTGTAAGTGACAACCCCAGGGAATGGTAACTTACGCCATTTAGAGAACACTGCCAGCACTAGTCGCTCTGTCCAGTCCCCCGGGCCTTTTTAATGGGCTTACTGGTTTCTCCTAGTGGCAGCTCTTTCAGGAGGGAGGCCCCTTTACCCCCTCCATGCCTATTAGACTTGCCAATGCCAATCATAATTGGAGCCACTGAGTGCTCCAAGAGGTTTTGAAGGTTTTCTTCCCCCTCCCAAATCCCTGAAGCAACGATTTCTGAAAGAAGTGGCTTGCTCAGAAGCTTCCAGAAATGAAGCCTTCGGTTGCTAGGAGAGATTTCATAACTGCTCTTGTTAGTTTACAGATGAATAATTATGGGGAGAGGGTCCTCTGTTACTCACTGGTATATCTAAATTTGCTCCGGCATCTATAAGCATTTGGACCATGGCTTCATCTCCAGCAGCACAGGCGTACATTAGTGGGGTCATACCCTTCAGGAAGAAGGAAAAAAAAAAAGTTATCTTTGTACACCTATCAACAGTGAAAGTGTCACGGACACAGCGAGTTTGAATCTTAACATACAGAAGGGTGCGTGCGCGCGTGTGCAGGTATGCACATGCGTAGGGACAGCATACGTATGTGTTCAAAACATTTTGGTTTCTATGCAGAGTGGGCACAAGGCACCAGTATTGGAAAGCGACGCGGACAAAACATCAGGGGACAACACTGCAAGAATACAAAAGGGATCACTGAATCCCAGCCGTGTATCGTCCACAATTCTTGAGCTTTCTCAAGGCTGCCAAAAAAGAAATACCATTTCTCGGATCATTTGTAGCCAGATGAACTGAAAGCAGAAAACAACACAAAAATACACAAGATTAATTTATTTGGCAACTTATCCCCATTGCTAAAAGCCTGTTTGCCACAATATTTCAGCATTTCTATTCCATAAATCTCTCTCTCTCTACTTAACCAGCAAACCACGCCGACTCAGAGATGAATTATGAGAGAAATGAGCCTTATTTACAGAGTTCATTCCAGAAGTAGCCAAGGACAGAAAGGAAATGGCCTAGTAAAATCCATTCTTGCTCATATCCTACGGCTTTTCCCCCCTCCTTAATTATTGTGAGCGTTTGAATTTTTCACAGGCAGCATCTCTGCTGCTCATTGTGTAATAATACAGCTTCATCTTTAGAGACGGACATGTATCGTAAAACAGAATTACATCTCACACTGAGGAGTTCTGATCTTGTAATCTGCAAAGGCATCTTTTCAAAACAGCAACAATTCCAAGCTTCCCGCATTTGAGGCAGTTACACACATTTGCAAAGATGTTTTGGGGGGATGGGTGGGTTTGACTTTTGGGGGGCTTGGGAGGATCCACCCTCATTATAGACAAGTAAACTTAACTGAGAATTCAAAACTTGGGTCTGCAGGCACAAGCCCATATTTACTGCCACAGTCAGGGTTCTAAAACTACCAGGTTTGTATAGACTTACCTTACCTTTCTTTTTTTAATTATTTTTAATATCAGTTTTGCATTCCCTGCTTATTCCTCAGTATGCAAAGGGAAGAAGAGATTGTTTTCCTAAATACCTCAAATCCTGTGAAACCAGAGTGCTGCTTGGTACCCACTAGAAGTGAATACAGGGTCCTGCTCCAGACTCAAGTTTCTGAAGATACGTTCTGAATTCTCTCCCTCTCTCTAAAAGTATCTCCATGTGCATCCACGTAGAAGTGGGTCTGAACACACACCTCAACGTTGGACACGCTCACATTCTGGGAGTGGTCAAAACCTGAACCTGGATCTAAAGCCTGTATGTTAAATTAGTCCAACAGTTCTGTCTATTGTAGGATTTGCAACAAAACTTTTGCTGTACTTGGCAGGTGAGAGATGGTCCCACCTCTTTGCAGTGCCTCAGGGGTACCTGCCTACTGTGCACTGTTTTGAGAAGACTCATCATGACCAAAAGAAACCAAGATATATGAACTGAGCTTTACCAGGTGCCAGTGTTAAATGTTCTATCCTATGATAGGACATAGAGACCTGCTTTCTGTTGCCATGCCTACGTCAGTTTTCCCAAGTTTGGGTATACTGGTTTTGGCTTATTCCTTCACAGGAAGGGCAAAAGCAGCTAGCTGCAAAGTTCAGATTTGGTTTCATATTCCAGCTATGGCAGAGTCACTGCTAGAGTTTGGATTTAAATCCAAATCTCTCTGTGATTGGTAGCACAATGGAGGACACTTGCTTAGCTGCAGAGATGAGTTGCTCCAGAATCCCTTAAGTGGAGAATTTCAGAGCAACAGTGTCTCCAGGGGGAGCCTGTCTCGCCCTCCTTGGTCAGTGCCAGAACACTGCTTGGAGATGGGGGAGCAGCGTTCTGCAAAGACGACGGAGCCGCCAGCACGCTACGATCCCCCTGTTCCCAGTAGGACTGGCTAGAAGATGACATCAACAGGATGACAATGAGACCGTAAATAAGTGACAGCAGAAACTCCTCAAACTTTCCAGTGAGTTGCCTACAGAAAGCAGGGTCTTCACGCATACAAAAGCCAAACAGCTCCCAGTTTGCCGGCTGGCTGAAGAGAAGTAAAAATCATCCTGCAGTAAGAAGCGATGGCCTCGGCACCAGTGTCGTCGGTGTTAGGATAGCAAGGCTCACAATGCAAAATAATCTGCTTTGAGAAGACAAAAGGCTTCAGGGGCTACGTAAACAGAACTGCAAAAACTTATGAAAAAAAAATAAATAAAGGAAGTAAGGGGCAGACCTTCGTAATGTAAATCTGCTACCTTTGTCACTTTATTAAAGTCAGTATCGAGGGCATCTATGATGTGATATCCCACCTCTGGGACCACAGAGCTCTTTGTATTGGATATGTAAATAAGGCAACTACATACCTAAATACCAGCTTGTACACAAATAGTTTCTGCTCGTATTTGTATACACATTCGTACTTCCTTTAAAATTGCAGGATGGAGGAAAGTACCATGGAAGACGTGCCAGTTTCAGAATTTGGTCTGAAATGCTACTGCAGTAAAGTGCTGTTTATGAGAAAACCTCTCTACTTGAACGTAAATCCTTCCTACTGCTAAATATCCTATTGTTTCCGAGACATGACAGCTCATTCTCATTGCTGTGACAGCTATAACGAGTGTTTATTTGGAGGAGCTTGGGTTTTTTTGTTTTTTTTTAATTAAAAGCTAATTTAATGCATTGAATGATACCCCAGAGAACAGGCTGCTGTTACTTGATGGGACTGACAGCACAAGCAGAAGCAGCTAAAGACTCCTCCCCAGATTACCAAATCCCTATGGTTCAATGTAGCTGAGCAGGGAACAGGTGAAAATGAAAAAACCAGACACATCAGCATGATGGACTTTCAACAAAGCTAATACTGACTGATACCAATTCCACTGGGGTTCTCGGTGCCGTTTCTTATATGCCAGACTGTACTGAGAACATGTAACTCCGCACAGGCAGCCCGAAAGCCATCAGACAGTAACACCTTTTGGTCACTCATCACTGACCCAGACTGGATTTGGGCTGTTGAACCAGAAGAGAGTGTCACTGGCAAAAACCACTTTGTTTTGACATTGTCTTAGCCTTAAGACAACATCAGACTTTCCATTCGCAGCCAGCATATTAACCTGTCTTCCATCAGTGCCTGAGGCAGACCATCCAAGGAACAGGCATTCCAGCTGATAAAGAAACAATTCACTCTAGGCTTTGACTGGCTTTTGGGGGGGTTATTTTTGGGGGTTTTAAGGGATACGTTTTCAGACTAAAACACAAGCTAGAATTAGAAAAAGCCTTGGAGAGGCAACTAACACTTAACGACCTCGTGTATTGATTTGCCACATGGAAAGGAACACGCAATTTGTTCACGCAAAGAATTTGTGTGTGGTTATATGGCATACCTGATCATCCATGGTGTTAACCCCGTCAGGTCCCAGTGCATCGATTGCTTGGTTGATCAGATCTGTCCTTCCACAGTTTAGCATTCGGAAACCCAGATCCTGCTGGAATTTTTCAGTAGCAGCCTTAGCATCCAGTCTCCGGAAGGAACTAAAGCAGCATTCAGGTCTGTGAAGAACAAAAGAATTTCTGGATTATTTTCCTCTTTTTTAGCCCCGTCTCCTAAGAAATCAGGCTCATGAATTTTCATGATTTTACCTATCGTATACCTTCCTCACTGCATAATCATTTCTGAAAAATCTGGCTAACTTCACTCATACCGGAGATAGAAGTTTTAGTTCTTAGAGAAAGACAGTAAGTTCATGTAAACACTGCAAAAAAAATTAAAAAAGGTGTCCAAGTAGAGAAACCTCATCAGTGCCCTCCTCCGAGGGAAAGGCAGGAAGAAATCCTTATTCCTTGTCAAGAGCGGTGGTTTTCACCCAGCCTCTCACTACAGGGGTAACTCTGGACCAAGCACCGCTTCTGCTACATCTTAGCCAGCAAAACAGAAAGGGGATGCCAGAATATGCCCATACCATAATGGACACCGAGCAACCGGGGTTACCGCAGCATGAGGTTATTGTGGTGGGACCGGTGTCACAGGCTGCAAACCTGCAGCAACCAGGTTCTGCTTCTCACAAAAAACCCCCATGAAAACCCAGTTGCTTTAAATAATTTCCTTAGTTCTGCTTCTCACAAAAAAAACCCATGAAAACCCAGTTGCTTTAAATAATTAGCTGTATATGTTTTGTATATCATATTTGTATTTTCCTGCTTGTTATAGGATAGTCCATCAAACATACACAAAAACATATTGCAAGGAGGAGAAAGAGGTGGAGGGAAAGTGTATCTAATAAAATACCGGTGTCGTTCTAGGATGAAACAATTATGCTGTCTGTCTACCAGATTAGCTATTATTTTGAAATAAAAGGCGTTTCTGAAAGAAGACAATGATCCTTATTCTTTTCTGGAAAAAAAATAATAAAAGTTAAAAAAAAAAAAAGGAATCAAAATCAAATTTAGGTAGTGGAACATTCTCAACTCTTCCAACGCCTCAATAAAAGGAAGTGCGTTAACATTTCTACGAGGCTCTATTAAATCCTTATCCTTTAGATGACTATCAAATGACCTTTATCTCATTTGGAAGGAGTCCAGGGATTACTGTAAATCCTCTGGTTATCTGCTCAGAGACTTCTGAATTCCAAACCTGGAAGTGTATCTCCTTCACTGAAGAAACATTGCCAAATTGGAGGTGTTCCCTATCTCAGCTGGGCATTGATACGGTCAGCCCTTTGATGTTATTCAGGGTGAATGCCTTCTCTACTCGTCGTCTGGTTTTCAACACAGGCTCTTGTGCAAACTCTCAGTGAGTGAGATATCAGCCTGCCAAGTTCCTTTGAAAAAAAGAGATTCTTTCAACAAGGCTAACCTCCACTGGAAACTTTGTATGGCCTGCCAGATAACTAAACAACTCCTCACTTCACGTAGGAGATTCAAGACGAATCTTAGTCAAGTTTTAATTCAGCTGGTCATTTTTTAACGCTCCTGAACTTGCATTGATGGTGGATGACAAATGGTGAGCAGATGCTCTGAACAATATGCTGACTTAACAAAGGTCCCTCCACAGCCTGGTGACCGGTCACATTGTACGGGGGAAACCAGCATCTCGCCGCAGCTGCTTTCGGAAAGGAACTACATCAGGGTACAATTTGGGGAACAGTCAGCAGGGAAGCAAAGTAACGGTCTTGGAGTCACTAGCTCTTTGGAGGTTCATCTGCAAATAAAATGTGTCTACGAGGCAGCTGAGTACATCAGAAGGCAAGATCTCTGAAGCACCCAGATACTAGATTAGGAAACATACAGTACAGCGCACAAGAGGACAGTAAGGCAAAAGGCTTAATGCTAGACAAATACATATCCCTAGAGCTAGGCTAGACAGTTAATAATCTTGTTCTAGTAAGGTAGTTGGTACATTATCGTCATGCTATAATATTATGTAGAATATGATGCAATGAGGGAACTGGGACTGTTTAGCCTGGAGAAAAGGAGGCTGAGGGGAGACCTCATCGCTCTCTACAACTCCCTGAAAGGAGGTTGTAGCGAGGTGGGGGTCGGTCTCTTCTCCAAAGTAACAAGTGATAGGACGAGAGGAAATGGCCTCAAGTTGCGCCAGGGGAGGTTTAGATTGGACGTGAGGAAAAATGTCTTTACTGAAAGAGTGGTGAAACACTGGAACAGGCTGCCCAGGGAAGTGGTGGAGTCCCCATCCCTGGAGGTATTTAAAAGACGTGTAGATGAGGCGCTTAGGGACATGGTTTAGTGGGCACGGTGGTGTTGGGGTGACGGTTGGACTCGATGATCTTAGAGGTCTTTTCCAACCTCAATGATTCTATGATTCTATGATTCTATGACTTTGTATAATAAGAAGGAGGAGGAGGAGAAGAATCCTATGCAAAAAAAGTGAAATAAAATGACATCACCTGAAATCTAGTGAACCTCAGAAAATAAAAGTTTTTGAAGGAATGGTACCTGTCTTTGCATATTGTTTGTATTTTGCTAACAGGCATGATTCCACCCAGTGCTATTTACAGGCACTGTTGGAGCAAGGGTGGTGGGGGGACAATTCACCGACGAGCCCTGCAGAGCGAACGGCAAAACAAAACAGTTGCACAGAGCTGTCAGAGAGACCCAGCAAAAAGGTGGACTCTAGTTCTTGGTGTAGAGCTGCCAGGAGGCCAGTTCAGGCGCAAGAATTTGAAGTTATAATTTGTGAGCTTTACTCCTTGGGGGACCTGCAGGCTCAGCCCATACAAAAGTTACTGTACACTTGCTGTTCTGTAGCGGTAGCGTGACAGCATGCTCTTCTATGATAGATGCAAAGTAGCTTTTTCTTTTAGAGTGTGATAAAAGTTAAGAGCATCCTACAAGAGCCGGGGGGGGGGAGAGCTCACATATGCACAACTGCTCTGCAGCAGCTGTAACCACAGCAGGTTTTTCATGTGTGAGTTGTTATCCTGTGGGGAAGAGAGGCAAACTCTTGCACGCTTCCGAAAGTAAAGCCTGTGCCCCTGCAGTTGCCCAGATAGCAGCTCCCACGTACGCTCAGCTGTGCCCAGGGGATAAACTGAAGAACTGAAGGTGGACTGAGAGATGTCGGGGGAGGCAGAGCCCAGAGAGCAGGGAAAGGGATAGGGCTGAGGTCCTAGTTTGGGAAGGGATAGCTTGAAGAGGGAGCAGGAGCCTGGTGTGCTCTTTGGGTTTCATAAGCAGTAACTACTACTATAACTACTGGTAGCGAGTGACTTAAATTTGGCCTGCAGTGAGGAGAAAGAAAGAAAAAAAAAGGCAGTGTGTGATAATAACTGAGTATTAAAGTTCCAACGTTTATATTTAAGTAGGTCAAAAAGAAACACAGTTCTCTGCAATCTGGCATTTCCCCACTTGTATCATCATTTAACCAGTAACAGGTGAGTACCAAAGATGTTTATAAATTGTCTGGCAAACATAAACTGAGAGCATCCTCTTAGAAGGCTTCATCCACTAAGACACAAACAGTTGTTGTGGAAGACTATACCGCCCAAGCAGTCTGTGTCAGAGAACAGATATTAGTGGTTTGAATTTCAGGTTGAACTAATTATACTTTGTTCTTCTGCACAACTTCTCTTTCAGGGATTTCAACATACCCTACCTGATGCATCACCACTGCAAGGAACTATCATTATATGACTTTTACCTTGTGCATCATGAGGAAAAGCGAGTTGCATTTTGCCTGTAGTCACACAGCAAGCCAGGGATAAATTTGGCTTCAGTTCCAAGATTTCCTTTTCCGCTAAATGTGCTGTAATGGCTAGATAGAAATGACTGCTTTAAAGGATCATATAATGGGCACTGCTCTCTCGTGTTTTTTTCTGTTAGTTTAAATCTTTCATGCAGCAAAAAGACAATGCTCTTTCTCTCATACCACACATCACAGAACATCCTTAGACCCCTGAAAATAAAACTCAGGCAAGACAGTTCAGAACAAAGACCTGATCAAGCTTAACTTTGATTTTTGTCCTCTACTACAAAGATGACGTGCGTTACTTTAAAGCAGAAGTTGGTTCACCTGCAGGGAATGCATACTGCGTATGTCCCTACGGAGGAACAGTTTGGTGAGGTAAAAGGTGTGAAAGGATCTTAGTTTTCTTACAGAATTGCCATTCTTTCTGTAATAACAACAAACTGGATAGAAACCTCTAACATACTCCTTCCCTGGGCCAGTACTGCTAACCCTTAACAATCCAGCAACTGAATTATCTTATGCCTGAATATCCCACATAGTGTGGCTGAGGCCCTTTATACCTGCTTCTCACTTTTATTTATTGCCTACATTATTTTGGACTTCCTGGGTGTCTATCGAGACCTTCGTTTCATAGCTGTATCATTATGGCTTCAGTTTAAAGTTACTGAGATGAACCCCATTTTCACAAAGGCTGTCTCTTAAGTGTTTCCTTTTAGCTTACATCAGCAGCAAAATCAAACACCCAAATCCCTGCCCTCTTTTTTGTTTGTTTTTTTAAGGTATACGATCCATAAAGTAAGGGACTACCTGTGCTTTGTATGTTAATGTGCACAAAAAAACCAGCGCAGAGATAGAGTGGGATACCTTTGAAGTGGAAGGTTTGGATTCAGTTTTGAAATCAAAAGTCTTTCTAAAGGAGAGACTGAAAGAAAAACCATGAAACTGACTGGAAGTACTTTAGTCTTCCACAGTACTGTTCATCAAAGAATTTCAAAGGTTTTGGCAAGCATTAGGCACATATGTAAAATTCGTTTAGCCTATATAAAGTTGCCTACACTAGCACCTACCATCCACACGTAAGCCAGAGTAGCCTGTACTTTAATTGACACAGAGCACACGTACACTGGCAGAGAAAAGGGAGAAGAAAAGTGTTCCAGGAATAAGTGTACAACTCCTGCTTTGTGGACGCCAAGTCCAAGTTCAGCTGCTCCCAGTCTGAAGCCAAGGAATTTAAATAACTGCTGAGGATCACCTGTGTAACTTCACTTTTAAAAAGACTGGCAGCACTCTCGGTCGGTCAGGTACCACGTCGCAGGAGAAAGGCAGGAACTGAGAGCTGAGAGTAAGACTAGGAGTCAGCTACAGCCGACGTAACATTCAGTCATCTAATTGCACCAGCATTCTCACCAACTAATTTAGCTTCGCATTAGGTTTTGTGGGTAATAAGTACTACCCTTCGATGCACAAATGGGGAGACAGAGATGTAGCAAAAAGCAAGAGCCTTTTTGGCTGCCAGAAGGGAAAGGTAAAAAGCAACAAAACCAGATCCAGGACTCCTGATTAAAAGCCTCTTGTTGCTTTTGTTGTTCATGAAAAATAATTCTAAGAGTAAGGATATATTTTTATCTTTTCAGGTGATCATTTCATCACTTAAGAGCATGATAAAAGTATTATTTATTGTTATTAATGTGTCCCGCCCACTCATTTAACCCAATGGTATATGGGGGATAGAATTCACTCAAGAAACAAGAATTTACCTTGCACTAAAGTTTAAGATCTAACCCTGATATCAAAACCAGTGCTAATGACAGCAACTTAAAGGACTACAAACCTGAATAAAACACCTATGATGTGCTAATGAATCAAGCTAATTATAAATCCCTTTTCAATACATATGTGAGGGGAAGATTTTAAAAGGTACTGATACTTTTCATCAAGGTATCTCAAAAAGCAAAGAATAATCTTGTAATTAAGGCTGAGGCATAAAAAAACCCAAATACTCGTATTTCAATCCTTCTCTGTCTCATTCCTCCTACATAACTTTTGGCAAGACAAAATCGTTCTACCCCAGCTGCAGTGTTTGGCCAAAGTTTCTTTATCTCTCAGAGTACTAAAAGGTTACACATGTATCGCCTGTATAGTATTTTGAGATCTGGCTCCCATGAAATATAGTAAGAATGATATTGTAAGAAGTTACAATTACTTTAGCTGCTTATAAAGCTTAGTCCACGTACTTTAGCTGCCGGGGCTCGCAGTCCAGTCCAGGTAAGAGCAGTCTGGCTGTCTGCCTGATATCATCGCTGTCCACAGTTAAACTGCGCCGGTGCTCAGCGTAGGTGATAGCCACTCTCATCCACTCCATCAGCGGTGGCAGAAGCATGAAGGGTCTGTGCAAACAAGGAAAAAATCCATCATGGTTAACATTGGCCTGCTATCTTGTACTGCAATGCAGAAGCACACTTCATCGCTTCCTGGGCATGCCTGTGGGAGGCTGGCACAGATAAAAGCCACCCGCAGAGGCAAACTCTGTCCCTGTGCTCAGCAAGACTGGCAGGTCACAGCAGGTGGAAGGAACTGGAACTGCTCAGCCTTGGTTAGCTGAACCGCTTCTTACCCAAAATGGGGTCATGCCGGGACATGCCGGTTTCATGCAGTACATTTTACCCTGTGGGAAATAGGGCCAGACTGAAAATAAGGGACCTACTTCTACTATTAGCTATAGGTCAGGCCCCCCTAGCTCAAGTGGCCGATGCTTTGTTTTGGATCAGAAGGGCTCTCATCTCCAGGGAGCAGCTTATAATAATTGTCTCTGCTGTTCTAAATAATCCGTATGTACAGGCTGCTCCACTGCTCACTTAGTAACACTGAAAATATTCTTGAGTATTTGAAACTTCAATTAAACCAGGCTAATTCAGTACTAGCCCCACTGATTTTTACGTTACATTATCACTATCCGATGGCTTTTCACATCCTACATTTCTTACATGCAGAGCTCAGGCCTCCATTTGTGCATAACTGACCCTCTAGACCGCAGCAGAACTGATGCAGCTATGTTTTAATGGGAACCGTTTTGCTAGGGAGGAATGAGTAGAATCAACGAGATGACAACTAACACGGAGACATCTCTGGGCAAGAATAAATGTACAACATTACTTAAATTGTAAGCAATTTGTGGAAAAGCAATCTGTTCCTAATTTGTACAGCATCCAACACAGTTAAGGTCTTACTTGATATGAAGGGTTGCAGGGTTGCAAGGCAATAAAGGAATATAAATAAGGTAATAACAATAGCAACAACAGCCATTTTGGACCAGCTTATGAAGAGGCCCCCCCCCCCCTTACTCCTGCTGTAAGAATGAACACAGTACTGAGATTACACATTAATATATGGGTACCATAATACTCTCATACACAACAGATCTCATCCATCCTCTCAATATACAGCCAGCCTGATCTATTCTTTGCTTGATTTTTCCCCAAGGATACCTGCCACCCTGCAGGTGCCTCTAGGGAAACCCTGATCATTTCACAGTCTGAAAAACACTGGAGGTGGGGAAGGGGAGAAACCTTCATGGAAAATTAACTGGGAGATGCTGCGAGCTAAAGAATTAATTTCTGTCTCTGCATTTCTGTCTGTGCCATGTTCCGTACTGTGCATTTTCCTCTGGACCTTCTGACATTTAGAAGCGTTTGGCAGCTCGTTAAATTCTTCACATGAAGTGATCCAGCCCTGGGAAACTGTCATACTCACAGCAGTCGTTCACTAGGGACACATACTCTCTGATTTCTATGAAGAATGCCACCATTGCTGTGTTCAGTTTCTTGCCATGAAGTTGTCTTCCAGTGACGCCGCATGTAAACTGGGAAAGTACACAGCAGTGGAAAGCAAAATGGACACTGCTCACCTACTACACACCTTGTAAAGAATCGCAGTGATGTCTGGTATGGTCATGTGCTGTCAATATTTTATCCACAGGTTCTTTGAAATTTTCTCCATTTAGAATTGGACAGCCACTCCGTTCCCAAGGGGATCGGGTTGGAGCTGGGTGAGATGTGCTCTGAGAAAGAGTGGACTTTATCTGGGCTTTTCCCCCTCATTTGAATTAAAACGCATTGTTTTATTTAGACATAACCGAGAAGGATGGTGGCAGCAGCACTTGGCGGAGAATTTATAGCAAGTTGTAACTTTTTCCTGGAAAATGCATTACACTCATTTGATTAGAATGGCCTAGGACATGACCGGCATGTGGAGATCATGTGCGGCAGTCCTTGAGGATGTGCTGTGGGATCACAGACTTTCAGCGTTAACTCATGCATCGCAAAGAAACTAGTCCCCAAAGTGGGCTCTCTTCTGAGGATTTTTAAGAGCACTGGGGCCGAGACATTTTTGGCAGAGGGAAGTTAACTGTATGCAAAAAGGAAAGAGCTCCAGAGGAGTTAGAAAATTATGTCATCCTTCCTCTGCATTGAATGCTAGGACACTGCGCTCGGAGTTTGACTTTCAGAGGTGAAGAACACCTGCTATCTCAGATGAAAACAGTAGGTTTTCCTAGAAGAAACAGCCACGCTATCAAATTCCCCCCTCCTGCCTGGGTCCCCAGGAGGATCCATGACAAGACTGCTGAAGGAAGGAGGAGCAAGGGGAGGAGGAGACGTTTTCCCTGCAGCCACCTCTCTTCTCCTCCTGTGCTATTTTTCATAGCCTCCTGTTTTGCTACAGCAAAACAAGGAGGGAGCCAACAGTGACAGCAACATCAAGAAAGAAAAACCTTGTTCTTCTAAACAAGAATCTCCTTCTTCTAAAGCAGGAAAGAAAACACTGTCCTAATGGAAGCAGGTGAGAACAGCAAAATTTGTCTCCCTCTTGGCAGTCTGAGCTGGTCCTGAGGCACACATGCAAGGGACAGTCTCCCATCCAGCCTGTCCCATATTCTAAATGGTTTGACTGAACAAGCTTTCTCTTCCCTTCCTCTGTAACAACTGCTCTATAAGCCCCTGCTAACATTTTAAACACATGCAAACTTTAGCATCACAAAACACGTGTAAATATCAGAATACTTCTGGTCAGGGTAGGGTAAGCCATGATAACTCCCCCATATTTGATTTACTGGAACTATACAGAGGCTACGTACAGGAAAGAATCCTACATCTTTACAGATCGTTGTGGTTTTTTGCAAGGGACTGAAAAAAGAAGAAGGGCTTTCGGTGCAGTGAGCTGATGTTTGAGTTTAATGCTGGAATCAAACTCTATGGTTCAGTCCCATTTTACCCTAAAATTGTAAGAGCTCAAAGCCACTAACACAAAGCGAGATAAGAACAGCTATAAAAAGCTATAGCTTAGTCTCACCTGTTCTCTCTTTTTTTTAAGGAATAAGCTTAAAAGTCACATTGCACGTGTGCACACAGAGAGGGGAGTAATGTGACTAACAGAGATACTGGGAGTGATTGCCGGATTGCCAAGTAAGCCAAGCAGGCTTTGTCATAGCTTTTCAATGCTCCTAGTTAGGGGTCCTGGGAGACCCACATGCAATGAGCAGAACTATGCAGGGGAAAAACAGTGGGAATAAGACTAATCTGCAACAAAATGGTGAATCACGTAGGAGGGTGGCTAGAAGAAGGGGCGTTGTTTCAACTTTACACCAAGATGGAAAAACCCCAAGGATGGCAACAGAGTCTAAAAGAAAACAAAGCGAAGTCTCATTATTTGGAGAAGGGAAAAGACTCTGAAGCAAGACAAAGTATCCAAAACCTAAACCATGTCATGTTGATGTGGAAAACAGTGGCATATTTACAGTTTGGATTCTCAAACACTAAACCCTTCTTCAAGCTGCAGGAAAAAAAAGAAACCTCTGAGTATGTAATCATACGTGAATAAAACAACAACAGAAACCACGATGTAGGGGGAAAAAAAAAAAATCTTTGCTCCAAAACGCAACCAGCTTAAGTAGGAGCCATTCCTTTCAGATTCAAAATATTGTACTGAATTTGCAAAAACCTCCCACATTTACAGAGAAAAGATAGGAATTACCATGCTGGATCTGATTCAAGGATCATCTCAACAAATGCCACGTCTTTCAAAGCAGACAGTCCCAGATCTTCACAGAAAAAGAAGAAGAAATTTAATCACAGCCAACTGGCCCATAAAGAAAGCTTTCTTCTGAATTCCCTTGAAACAATGACTGGCTCACATCTTAGATGATAAGCGTTCTCAAATTTTAGTGGATCATTATCAAGTTACTAAGGTCTTGGCTTGGATATGCCATGACACTAACTTCCACAGTTTAGTGAGTTATCCTTCAGTCAGACACTAATGGAATGAAAAACATCTGGATAATATTATATTTATTGGGATCCTTTCTCCACTGAATCTGCCTTCACAGTCTCTTCTGCTTATAGAATATAAAATGGTACAAGAATAGTTTAAATCTAGAACTGGCAGCTCTGATCTTTCTTAGCAATCCTGGTAACCACAGACAGAAATACCACCTTTTCCGCTCTTGTCTGCAAACTGTGCTTAGGAATAAGGTACAGCATCTGACAGGTTTTACTTCATGTTAACTGCAAATCAAAGTAAAAACTAAATTCAAGCTCACTAAAAATAACATGAAGTAATCATTAGGAACTCACTCTGAATCTTAAAAAAGACCCTCAAGTCTGTGGTTTATTTACTATAATCACATTTTGCAAACTTTGTTTTAACAACAGGGAAAAGATTCCATTTTCAGGCTGAAAACAAGTACTTGTGCTGCTTTGGAATGTGCCATGTGTCTCATCAGAAAAACATATTTGTAACATCTGTATGCTGTGGCAGAAGGAACTCTTGGTATCTAGAGAGACAGAAAATAATTAAAACCAACTTAAATTGTATGTAGTTGATGATAAGAGTCAGATAGATATACACGATAATTTTAAGTACAACAATATGGTCATAGTTATGTGGTCAATGATGTGACTGACTTCCATCTGCCTCCCCCAGACACACAGAGCTGTTTGATCCCTGACGGGTGCTGCGAGTACCCACCTCAACAGAGGAAACGCGGAGGAAGGGAAACCACCGATCATGCTCCTCTTGCTCCTCCCAACAACTTGACATCCTAAAATTCTCCATAAGCTGAAAACTACTGCAAACAATCTGGGAGATGAACTATTCTTGCATGACTCTCGACCTAATTGCAGCCTTGACCTCAATTAATATACAGCTGTACGTTTAAATCACTTGCAAGAAGATCAGATGCGACTATGAGGACTGACTTGCTGAATCTCGTATTAGACACAGAAAACAGCGCTTGCGAGTGATCTGTGCGTGCCAGCTTCTACCACCAGACTTGCAGAGGTCAATTCTACAGATCTCCTCCGAAGGACCTGGGTCTCAAATCCCATCTCTAACCGGCCGAGAGGGTCCTCGCATAGTCACTGAGACACAGGTTGTTCCCACCACATAACAGTGGCTCTGGCCGGGTCATTTGCATCAGATCCGTTAAGCCTTTCCCAGCTCTCATAAAAAGGTGGCTATCCTGGTTTGCAAGCCTTCCATTTTGTAAGCACAAAATGCTTTCCGGACAAGACCTAACTGTGGCCCAGCCCTTTCACAGCAGTTGCTCTGAAGGAAGCAGTGGTTGCGTCCGCTGGGCAGCTGGGGTGGGAATACACCTCGCTGCTGCCCCTGGGGCCTGCCCAGACCCACAGAAAAGACGCTTTGCATCTGCGTGCCCCTCAGAAATCGCTGTCTGTCATTTTTGCTTTTACAATTTCAGTTTCTAAAAGCCCAAATGTGCTTGTACCGAGTTACACAGCAGGTCACAAACTGCCTCAAACTTTAAAAACAACTCACGTGGAAAATCTTAAAAAGTCCCTTCCTGTCCTTGTTTTAAATACTACCACTTTTTTTTTTTAATTAGCATCATTGGCTAACAGAAAATAAGAATAGAGAAAGGCCATTCTTGTGGATTTCCTGGGTTAGTCGGTGAAAAGGGCGCAGGAAACTTTGCAGGAGGACCAGAAATGGCTGGCAAGTCTTGCTCCCCCCTGAACCAGTCTGACATTTGGAGGCCCGGTACCCATGACCCACCCCAAGGAGACTGACCGAAGAAACCTTGCCACGTGCGACAAGTCCTCCTGCAAAGGAAAACACTGGTACATTTTGGAGCAGGACATGAATACAAGCTGCATGCGTTAAAGAAATGAGCCTGTAACAGCATGCTATGTGATAGGCAGAGACAAACACGGGCAGAGAGCCAGAACGGGTTGTCTGCTATTCTTGGATTAGCTTTGATCCTGTGGGCAGAAAAACCAAGAGGTAACTCCTATGGTTCATTCCAGCAGCCACACTGGCAAACTAAGAAAACCATTGCTATCTGCAAGCAGATTTATCTGGGGTCAGTGTGTTCTTCACTATCCAGTGCTGAGACTCCTCCTCCATCATTTTTTGCCCATTATACTTAATTCCCAAAAGCACTAGTAGAATTGAGATAACAGGCCTTTTAGTTATGACTTCAATGTGATTTGCCAACATGCATATGTTAAAAACATATGCTGATTCTCAAGCCAAAACCAATCTGCCAGATTCAATCACAGAACTAATTTTCAGGGCCCAGTTGTAAAATCCTGAAGGCAGAGCATTGCCATGCTTACGAAAATTGCCTGAAGCTCCCGAGTTACAACTGTGTGAACAAAGAGCCAGAAAGATAAATATTTTTGTGCAGCCCTGGAATACTGAAAACTGTTTAATTAATTGTAACTGCAGAAGTTTGTTCAGCTAAACAAAGACAATCCTCACCAAAGCAAAGGGTTTTCACAATAAGTAGGGAAACATTTCCCATTTACCTTACAGCGCAAGCCAAAACCTAGTAAGTATTTCAAAAGCGAAATTTTCAAACACAAAATAACGGTATCTAGAGGCTAACCATTTCAAGGTTAAAAGACGATTCCTTCCTTTTCAGCACTAAGAAAAAGTTGATGAAACTTCTATTTTTCTGATGGCTTGACTGATGTTACACTTCTGTGCCATGTCACGCCACTGTGAGCATATCCTTCTTATAACATGAATCTCACCTGATGCTGATGTCAGTGTTTTCTTAATGAAAATCTAAGTAATCTTTTGGCTTTTCACATTCCTGGGATCCGAGAAGTTCCAGAAACCATTTTAGCATGAAGGCATGAGAAACACACCAATACGTGTGGATGAAAATAACCGATTTTGGAGCTCTCTTAGGTACAATAATATAATGTGTGCACTAAAATAAGGTACCCACTTCACCCAATAGTGTAATTATACAATCCAGGTTCTGGCTGCTGTATTACAATCACAGAAGGTCTCACAAAACAGCCAAAATTTAAGTCTGTTTTCTTGAATAAAAGGCAATCAAGCCCACAGAGTGTAGCATTTGTAGTAGTCTTCTCTCTAAGTCAGTGTCAGGTAAGACACGTAAGATCTGTCATTAATGAAAGATTAGAAGGAGGAGTAACATCACTGCTGGATGAAATAGATGCCAGCATGGCATTTTTTTAATTAGTACTTTGCAAGAGAACATCACTTTGTCCTAATGGCAAGCTGCTCAATAAACATATTTCACCTACATCTTCAAGGAGCTTCTGTTTTGTTCCTCAGTTCTTGTCTTAAAATATTGAAGAGAGTTGCTGGGCAGAAATGAACAAAGAGTTCTGTTTCATCCAAAGATGTTTGGTACCAGTGGTGAATGAATTTCTTTTTTTTTATTGAAAGAAAAAATAATGAGATATATGCTTGCATTTTGCCTTAGATAATTAAATAAATAGTGCCATGTAAGTGTATAGGTATGAGAAATACAAGCAACAGAATTCTCCTAAATTTAAAGAAAACCACCGTTAATGAGCAGAGAGTTCTGTTTCATCCAAAGATGTTTGGTACCAGTGGTGAATGAATGTGTTTCTGTTTTTTACTGGAAAGCATAATGAGTTATATGTTTGCATTTTGCCTTAGATAATTAAATAAATAGTGCCATGTAAGTGTATAGGTATGAGAAATACAAGCAACAGAATTCTCCTAAATTTAAAGAAAACCACCGTTGTGATGAAGTCAGTCCTTCTATGCCAGACTAGAAATCCCCTCCCTCTTCCATTTTGTGTTCAATATTGTGAAATCTCCCAATTTCAAACTCTTTTTATGCTCCTATCACCCTGATTTTTGTGGTCATATCAATGGGTATCGATGAACCTAAGCAGCACTACAAATGGCAGACATAACTTCTTAACTATGGGATTCTGGTAAGTGGATTTAATTGGTAAAGCTCAAATTCTTTCAGTTTCCAAAATATCCTAAATTTAGAGTATGCATGCATTAAATTTCAACATTTGGAGCTGTAGTGCTTCTCAGCAGATGCCACAAATTCCAGCTATTAAGTCTCCTTTCAGCACGGTTACTTAGATCTGCTAGCACTGCTGCTGAAGTCTCTTGCTTTGACTGTTGCAGTGTATGAACTTTCAGTGAATTTCAAATAATAGTAGTATGTTTCAATACCTCAATACATACCTGCAGGAGATTCTTCAGCAGATAACAGTTTGGTCTAATCAAGAACAATGCAGACAGGACACATGTAAAGTTAAGCTAAGAAGATTTTGCCACCTTGGGTATTAGTAGCCTCCTGACACCTCTGCCGAACGCTAAAAACTCTATTGCTTTCTCTTAGGAAAAGGTTCATAGACCTAAGGACCTGAGTCGTAGAGTTCCTATTATAATGAATTTACGTGCTGCAGACAATAGCCATAGTTGACAAAATATCATGAACTTTGGCAAGTCTGGTCTCGAGTCTTTCAAACGCTGTCAGCCCATAAAGCTAACTCTTTTTTAACTGCTCTCCCAGTTTCTCCAGAAGGACAATGTTATCCATATATGCATTGCAGAAGCTAGCAGGTGATTTCAACCATTCCTCAAAACACATGTAATTCTGCACCAGAAGTAGGGGGAAGTTTCACAAATGACAATCTTGCAGGCGAGAGATGTAAAGGCACTTACCTTCAAATCTTGACATCATCATGCACGCAGTTGCCAAGACTACTAGCACAAATCAGAGGCCAGCAGCATGCACAGCGGCATAAGCAATACTTTTCTACAAAGCAACTTGTTATACTACCAAAGCTTTATATTTCATGCACTCTGAACTGCAGAGTTGCAAATTTTATGCTGAGTTTGCAAATGACTGAATAAGACACTACTAATGTTTGTTTATACCCATGACATCTGCAGTACAGGCTAGGAGGTAGATTAAAAAACCCAACTGTCATACAACTCTCCGTATCAAGGTTATCTGTTACCCCATCTCTCTCTCTAAAAAGGCACACTTAAATAGTCTTATATTAATAGATTAGATAAACCTTCTAATGGGGGGTAAGAGAATGGAGTTTTCTTATACACAGCTAAAACCTGTTCTTGCAACAGGTCCAACCTGCTTCACTTTGGCCATTGCAGAGGGTGCAGCACTGTGGTTAACTACAGGAACACAGAGGACTTTCAAGCTCCAGCTACTCACACAGCTAATGACTAGCATGACAAAATGATAATTTTTGTTTCTAATACCAAATTACAAGGATATTTTTTCTTTTCAGCCCCGTTAAAATTCTGCTGTCAGAAAGCAGATCTAAAACCACAGAAGCATCAATGAATGGTATGTTAAAAATGACAAAGTTAAACACGCATCAATTCTAACACCAAGTGCAATGTGCACAATTTTTTTTTCCAGCTTGTTGAGGAAAAAAAATAGCATTCAAAATCTTAATCTGCTCTACACTTCATTATCTGTTGCTTGAATAAACCTTTCTATCAACACCCTGTGCTCTGCATTCCAAACACAAAGGAAGAGTAATCAATAAAATGTATATGAAACATGGGAAACGGGTATCTATCTACCCAGAGCTTTTACTTCAAAGAAAACTGAAGAAACAAAATTATTTGAGAAATAAACTAGTTTTCATTTGCTTTTGTTCACATCAGGTACTTCTGAGCCCTGACTACGTGCGTAACGCTGTACATAGCCAAAACTGTAACACATCACTATACTGGGGCAAATGCCCTTTCTACATGTACAGTCAGATTAAGTTAGTTTGGCCACTTAACCCTTAAGCATATTGAGCGTCTCAACACAGAGAGTTTAGCAGACTAAAAGAGGTTCCAAAATTAAACTATTGTAACTTCTTGTATAAGAAAGAATGGGATGCCCAGGTGGAAAGTCATTTAAGGAACATATGTTTCTGTGATGTTCTAATGCATCGACTCTTCAGAGAGATCCTTCCTGAAGAATTTGGCAGCCACAACAGGGAACTGAGCACTGACTACCTGGCACAGTGCAGTGCTGCACAGAGGTAACTCTTAATCACACAGTCTGGATGCTGGAAGCAATATAATTACAAGAAGATACATTCTGAGCAGGTTATATTAGTCCTGTTATAATTGCATGCTAATGTGCTTCTATTACTCTCAACTAGCTTAACTATCTTCTCCTAGTACTGCATCACGGGCAACTCATCCTTTCCTGTTGAAAAAGCCTACCAATTCTGAAGCAGCTGTCTCAGAAGAACCCCATGTTTCTCTGGAAGGATCTTTTGCATTTCTGAAGGAAGCCAAAGAGGTGAGGAATGGCTGAGTGAACTCCTTACAGTAGAAGAGAGTTTTCCAGCAAACCTAGGAATAAAAACTTACAGCTTCTGTCTCCCCCCTCTATTCTCTAGCCATTAAGATATACTGTCTAATCCATGGAAGAAAGAACTTCAGGTACAAACTCTTGAGTGGAACTGGAGTTCCCAGTAGTTTCACTCCAGACTGAAACCACCCCTTTCAGCAACATCACTCCAGATTTACACTGATAAGTAGTAAGAGCAAAACACAGCTCAGTCTCTTTCCTCTCTAAGCAAACACGTTAGACCAGCATGCATTGTATCAACACAAGGTTGTTTAGCCCCAGAAGAATCCACGAAGCTGAATCAGCTCAGACATGTAACTCATTTGAACAGGACTTGTCTTGCAGAGCAGACATGCTTTTTAAAACAGTCAGTTCAGCAGTTACTGTAAAAACATGTGATGAAAACAGTACAGTTTAGCTTCGTAAGCGACCACCGGGTCACGGCAGTATGTGCACTCATAGGTATAGGATGAGGAAGTGCAAACTGCCAGGGTCTCCTTTAAAAAGGAAACAAAGCAGAGACATACCAATCTAGGATTACCCCAGGGAAAGCTTAGTTTCTAATCTCCACAAGGTCAAAGAGAAAGAACGATTGTTGCTATTATCATAAATTATACCCAGAAACATTTACTCTTCAGAAGAGCTTAGCTCTTAGCTCTCTGTTACAAAGATATCAGGAACAATAAGAGCAAAAACCCCAGCAACCTGCCAGCCCTGGCTGCTGCACAGCAAAAGCTCAGAATTGTGTCTTTATTTAGTGTGGCCTTTGTTAAAGCACCAGCTAACTCCTTCCTGAGGAAACAGGCAAGTTCTGCAAGTGAAGGTCTGTAATTTAGTCCAATAGGAAATAATATTAACTTCAATTGGAAACAGCAATGACTGAAAAAGAAGAAACTTGTTGGCTTGTTACCATCATCGTTCTTTGCAATATGCTCAGAACCTTTCATCCACAGAGTTACCGCTTTTTACTTATATTAGTTACAAGAGCACTACATTGGTATCACGATACTGTCTTTAAGGATCTATGCCTAGGAAAAATGGAGACAGGCTGATATTAAATGACAGCAAACCAGCCAGAGTCAAGTAGAGAAATTTAGACTCTCGGTCAGTCCTCTACTATTTCGACGGGCAGTCACTGTCCGAAAGGTGGAAAAAGAAGCCAGGAGACCTCATTTTATTCATTTCTGTGTTTCTACAATGCCTTTTTAGTAACACATGCTGTAACAGTTTTGTTTTAAGCTTCCCTGGATTATTTTTCTTTCATTTCAGATGCTAGCTTGCTGCTTAGTCTTCTCATCATAAAACAGCAAACAATAAACGATACACAACACAGGGTGCCTACAGGCACTGAAGATTTCTGTTTGTACTAGCCCTGAGAATCCAGGGAGCTAAGTTGCCAGGCTCTCATTTTCTTGCACCTTCTTTTTTATCTGAACAGATGGAAACTTAAGAGCAGAAGCCAAGAACTTAACATGGACATCTTTACAGTAGTTACAGTAATTACTGTAGCTCTAGTTACAGTAATTGCAGGGTGGTAGCACACACACACACAACGTCTGTCATCTCTTCACTGCTAAACAAGACAGCCAAAGATCATCTATCTGGTTTTCAAACATTTTTACAAATAGGGGACACTGGCCAGAAATGGCTTAGGTCAAAGACAGTCTTTCCGGGGATTTCCAGCAAGCACTGAAGTCAGCTGTAAAATGCCCACGAAAGCAGAAAATAGTGTTTTTCAAACAAATGTTTTGTAACTGACAGGACAAAGACTGTCAAATGCCTCATTACTTCCCTAGGTAGGTGGTAATGATCAACTACTGCCTGCTGTCCAAGCGACTAGCCAGTTCTAGGAAACAATGTATTGATACCTATCGATGATTGGGAAGTTATCAGGCTGACACATGTAAAACAACTTTAAGGGACAAATACTGTAATTAAGAACCACAGAACCACAGAAGCACAGAACAGCTGAGGTTGGAAGGCACCCCTGGAGATCGTTTAGTCCAAACCCCCTTGCTCAAAACCAGGGTCAGCTAGAGCAGGTTGCCCAGGACCACGTGAAATTGGTAACCTTTCAGGTGACCTGTCCCTCTGCATGCTTGTATCCGTGACATCCAAGACTTCTCAGACCATCCTTAACTATTGTCCATGGAAAGCAGTGCATAAGCAGCAGCAAGGTTTCAAGACAGCCTAAGAGCCTGACTTTTTGGCACATGGCTTCACATACAGCCATTAGCATCAAATTTTTGTTTCACTGTGTATGCTCTTTTTTACCTGTCATGCTTTTCCTGTATGCCAAGGCTGGCATAGGAAGGCAGTCTCTTTACTCTCCATGAAGTCTCCTCTGCGCTGTTCAATTTTGTATACAGTGAAATTCTTCTCCTTGCAATTTTGCAGAGAATTTAAATAATCTATGTTTGTACCACACCCCTGCTCCAATACAGAAAGATCAGAAGATACAGGCTACTTTGGAAACGCTCCAGTAACACTACAAATTGCTTACAGCCAGTAATACGGGAGAAAGGCTAGGCCGTCCCAGGTGTGAGATACACGGAGTTAAAAAATATTTGAGCAGTGTTTGTTTACACAAACAACATAATTCAGAGTAGACTGCATTGCCAGTTTCAGCAGTTACACTTGGTTGAATTCGATCCTCAGGGTTTGCAATTAATTCCCTTCACTCCTGCCAAGGTCACCCCTCACATTCCAATTTTGCAATCTTTGAACTAGAAAGAAATGAACAATTAAAAAAATTATGAGACTTAAAAATACCTCAGTAGATGATGCCAGGCAAAGGCAGGAATATTTCCAGGAACCCAAACATAACTACTGTCTGTCACTTATTGACTTTAATGTGACTTGGTTTTAATTCACTTCACATACCCAATGCTATGGTGCTCAGAGCACGCACGGACACACAGACACGGAGTAATAAACAAACATGACAGACATTTCACCCTGGATCTCTCTTCAGTCTTTCAGTTAGGATACCAGGAGCACATATGTAGAAGGAGTCCCACTAGCATGGGATCTGACTCTGTTAAAAAGCCAGTAGTTTCGAACTGTTTCTGTTTTTTTCTGGCTAGAAGTTACTGCTGTAATATGATGTATGCTGATGTAATATGCTGTACTGAGATGTCACCATAAAGAGCAGGAAGGTGAAAGTTGCTCACCACAAGTGTGATAAAGCTACTGACTCCTCCTGTTAAAAGACAGATGTTCTCAATTCTCAAAACTGTGGAAGATATTCAATATATTGCAACTATTTAGTATGGGCTCAACAAAAACATAATCCTGCCTAAGGTCAGGAACAGCACTGCCAAGGAACAATTAATTTTAGTCAATAGATACATGTTGACTGTAGCTTATCGGCCTCTGAAATAGGGCCACTCACTCCATCTTCCTTGTGAATGAGTATCTCAAAATCACAATTAAGTCTGACTTTAACTGGTCGAAGTCTGAAACAGGTAAAAACACATGGTAACAGCTTCTCTCCTTAGTGTTGGCGAAGGAAGCTAATCTTATCTGTTTATAGCCGCCTTATTCTTCTAATAAATCTACCAAACTAATCTTTCACCAATAGCAAATAGCTTTTTTTTCTTTAAAAGAAAGAGGGGCACATTTTTATGTCCACTCTGAACAAGCAATGCCATAATGGCACAGTTCAGAGTAAGGCTTCCTTCTGTTTCCCTATACTCAATCAGTATATTTCTATCAAAATAGCTCTGGGGAAAAAAAAAATAAAAATCAATGGGACTATTGCATGGGGGTGGGACTGGAATATGCTCACTGACACATCTTTCTGTAATCACCTCATTGACCTCAGGGGTACTCTGCGTGGTTTTAAGTACTGTTAAACATGAATGTATGATTACAGCATGATTCTCTCTCAAGGCAAATGAATCAGGGTCTACTTCTATTATTCCTATGTACCTATTTTTGACTGGTGAGGCAGCTGTAACACAATAGAAAGATATCAAGATCTCTCAGACGAGAGATCCCAGAACGTATTTTATTGCAGACCTTTTCAAAGACACAGCTCACTGAACTAAGTGTATCAAGTTCTGTTCCTGATGTGGCATGGTAACGATAGGATAGGGCTGTAAAATAAAAGAATTCAGACATAAATATATTAAATTTGAATTAGGAAAGGGCTAGGCCACAGATAAATCTAAAAGACAGACAATGATGTAGCTATTGCACTTAATAAAATTCCATAAACCTGCAGTTAAAAAGAATAGAGGGGAAAAAAGCCTCATGACAGATCACTGAGAGTCTGGAAACATCCATCTGGAGAAAAGATTTGTCCTGAAAACCTTAGCCAGCTCTGAAAGCAGTGATACTTCTCAGTGATGTTGAGGATGCAGCTCAAGCAAACACAGGTCTCAGCAGCAGGCTCTGCAGGTTATTCCCGCTTTTCCTTCCTTTTCTGCCAGTTGGATGCCCATGCAACACAGAGCAAGACTTTCTGGAGACAATTCACATTAATAACTGGGATGTTAGTATTCTCTTTAATATGAACTGATATCATTGTATAAATTTAATCCATGTGACCAAATCACTCCTGTCTCAAGCAATTTCAGAATGAACATTTAGTTGTGCCAGGCGTTATCTCAACACAGGGGAAGAAAGCAGCTAACCATGAGGGAAAGAGCTGAAGGCTCTAATTATTTCTAATGAGGCACCTAGAGATCATCAAGTAAAAAGGTACTAAGTAAGATCAAAGTAATGCTTTTTCAAAACATGAAATTTAGAAAATGTGATGAGGAGGCCACCTTCATCAGATGGTCACTGGGGATTTAGAAATAGCCGTAGCACAGGGGCTCTCTATTTGCATCAACCACTGCAAGACTCTTGATAGGGAAACTATGCCAGAAGGCTCTTGAAAGTAGCGTGGTAGGAAAGCAGATGCACAAACTACTTGGAGATTGTTTTTCTCTCAGTAGAAGTCAGTGGCGTGTCTCTGATGTATCTGAGGACAGACTGAATTTTACAAAGTATGAAAGATAAAATAAGGTCATAAGGCCACTGCTCTACTCAGTCTGGTCTGAGCATGAGTATTTGAATCTAAGAGCGTTAACAGGCCAAGATGCAAACTTGATCACCACTGAGTCAAGGGATGCTTGGACAGGATTTTGACACGGTATCAGGAACTATTAATTTAGACCCATCTCTGGTTTCCACGCTAGCCAGAGTAAATTTGGATTATACGCCACAAGACAAAAAATACCAAGTGTTCTAGCTAAAGATGATTTAAATCAATAGCTCAAATATTGGAAGAATATAGCATTTGAGCAAATAGCACTCAAAAATAGCATGAGAGGGCTACAATCTTTTCTTCTGGCAGCATCAGATGCATTTTTCATCCTTTCCCAATAAATAATGTTTCAGAGCAGGCGTTGCTGGAAATATTCCAGAGAGAGAAAACCCAAGTAGATAGCTCAGCTCCTTCCTCCTCCTGCCCAGCTAACGTGGCACAGCAGAGTAGGCACTAGCCCGTTTCTCCTGCTTGACCCTATTGAAAAATATGGTTTGCATGCTTATCCATGGGCCCTGGATCACGCGAGGTAACAGATGTAATGGGAGGACCCCTGTTTGAAGTAGAAAAAAATATTAGGTCACTTTTGAACCTTGTAGATAAAAGCAGCCATCTAGCTGAAAGAAGAATGAGCAGCAGCCTTTCTGAAGGATTTCATGCGACAAGGGAGAAACTGAGTGATCAATCACATCACAAAACAGACTCCTCTAGAGAAGTAGCAAATCTGAGGCAAGCTTTCTAGACGCCTGCACATGGAAAACAGAGTGAAGCTTTCTCTTTTCTTATGAGGTGGTCCCCTGTGTGACTGCAGTTGTCTTCTTGCAGTGTCCACAGCTTTTCCAGCTGAAGAGCTGTGAATTTCCATCAAATTGGCAAGCCCCAAATTTTACTATTGGCAGCTGACAAATCCTACATCAGCTCTGGAATTTCACTAGCATTTTACTGGATTTTCACCGACAGAGTCAGATGGGTACAGTCTGTGTGCTTCTGCTGATGTAAATTGTTTTATACTCGTTGACATTTGGAATAAAAACAATGCACCAGCAAACTCAGACAATGTGTAAAACTTGGCATGTCTGCAACATGGATAGCTCAGAAAGGTCTGACATGGCCGAATCCGCAGGCACTGATGGACAAGCCCAGAATTACTTTTAGAACGTTCTACAGACCAACAAGATCAACAATAGGCAAACACACTCTATAGGTGGTTTTTTTTTTAAATAGGGTGGCTGGAAGAGGAGGAAGCTCAGCCTACCAAAGACACACAGATAATCAGCTACATAAGAAAGCAGGATCCAACTTTTTTGCCTATTCTTAGGTATTAGATCATGTTAACTTTCCTACAGTAAATGCTGTACGCACATGATAACCAAAAAGAGATAGGACGAGGGTAGTCAATGGTGTCTCTTCCTAGCTTTAAGGCTGGACCACTATCCTGGCCAAGTCAATTAACCTAGGGTAGACTAGTCCACCCAGCTGTAAAATAAGACTAAAATATTGACCTTGATTTGCGCTCCATGGGGAGCAGACAAATACTCCCTAAGACAGGTATCACTGAGAGACCACTCTTGCCTTGACACGCCATTAAAAATAAGACAAAAGCTTTACATTTTACTTGGGAAAAAGTGAAGAAGGGAGAAAGAAACTTCATTTACCTTTGGATGGCCCTTCTCAAGTCACAGGATCTCAAACAATCCCAGCAAACACGCTCTGCTGCTCTGGGACATGATCTCACGCTGCGGAGTGCTCCCAAGCTCAGCCAGCCTGACATAAGCAATGGGAAAAAACCCAGAGCAGAAACAGAGCAGAGAGAGAGGGAGTGCCACGTATCTGCTCACTCTTCATGGTCCAAAACCACATTGTCTGACCTCTGACACGATACAGACTACGATCCCCGAGAAACTCTAAAAATCTTATTGCCCAGCAGAGACACTTTTTTGCAGCAACAAAGGCAGATGTGCTCTCTGATGACACAGACAAGCTCTTAGCCTTCAGGCAGTCAGGTGTATCGTTACTTAGTAAAGCAGCTTGTTCTCACCTCAGGGTCCAATTCATTTGCCAAAGAATTGCACAAGTGGCACTCTGTATTTGCAAAACACTTCCTCAGGTGGCCTATTTGACACCCAACAGCAGATGGTTTACTGTCCGTGCAGCAAATACGGTCATTTTGGGGTTCCAAGTGAGTCATGGCTCGGTCATACAGCAAGCAGCTGCATTCATTGTGGAAATGTTTCAAATGTTCTGCTTACGATACCTGGGTGCTCTCTCTCTAATTCTGCCTCCTCTCCTTCTGCTTCAGTGCCTTTACCTGGAGGTAAATACCAGAACCAGATATAACCAACCCACAAACTTTCCAGAGTTTCAATCTATTGGTATCCCAAATCATTCACATGCTGGAGGCCAAACCAGAAAGCTCCTCTATCTGCTAAGCTCTAGAGAGATGACTACATCCACCCCATTCCTGCAGGACTCTACAGTTTACCCACCGCAGTTCTTTAGTTGCCAAGGCATTTAGCATGGATAAGCCACATAGCTTATATGAGTTTAAACTGGCTCTGTTTGTTGGGGTGCCTTGCATACCTAAGTGCAACTGCGTATGTTTTCATACCTTGTACAGTTTGCTGCAGGATATGTTCAGAAGCTCGGCTAGGTTTTTTAAAGCCCTTTATGGCATATGACACCCTCCATTAGGCATGGTTTCAGAACTTGAATTCTATGCTTGCCTTCACGTTGAAGTGCAGTACAGTAAAGACCTTCCAGACCCTACAATGTTATGATTTTCATAGCACTTTGCATTGCAGTGTGATACATAGAAAGCTCACAGCCAAGAGAAAGCCAAGCAAGACAGACAGTAGGTTATCAGGTCTCTAGATGTACTGAACAACTGCAGTTCCTTCCACTGAATCAACGTGGCTCACAAATCTTCCCAAGATCAGGTTTTACCAAGGCTGCAGCTCTAACAGCCTCTCTTTGCTATATTTCAGATTGGTGTTCAATACCGATAGATTTATACAGCAGCCTAGAAACTGAAGCACAAGCAAATGCAGAATAGGTCAGCGTTATTGTCCTTGTTTGTGACCGAGATTTTTTCCAGTAGAAAACAAACTGGGATTGCAGTGCACATAACAAGCGTATTCCGGAGAGAGAGAGCATAAATGCAGAGTTTGCAGCTGATTTAGCACAGCTCAGGAAAGAATAAAAAAAACTGGGCTGCACAGCTTTGCCAAGTCACATTAGGTGAATCAGTGCCCTCATCTATCATGCCATGAGTCTGGCCATCTCACACGCAGCCTCAACCATCTCTCCTCTTAAGCTAGGAAAGAGTAAACTATCTCCTGTATAAAGCGCCACTAGCAATATTTATCCCACTGGCTATACTAAATAATGCTCGCAGAGGTCAATACAGCAAGACACAGACAAATACATCTTGGAACAAATGAAAGGTAGGGTTGGATGTTCATTTCTGGTATACCAGGCAGTATTAATTTTATTTCCAGGTTTCATAAACTTTTCAAAGCCAATTGTTTAAACCGATAGTCCTTAGGTTCTGGTTTTTTTCCCCTAATGTCAGGTTTTGCTCTATTTTAATACATCCTCTTTAATTTCCTTTACAGCTAAGTACTGGTCAGAAAAAAATGGCAGAAATTTCCCTTACACCAGCTGTTATAGGATCTAGTGCGGATTTTAAAACAGAATAGAGTTGCAGCCTGCATTCCAAAAAACCTCCAGTGAACCATGTGAAGAGCATTGTTTGGGAGCAACTGGAGAGATAACTGCACTCCTGATTTAACTCATTTATTATCCTCAGTGTACAAAACAAGTAGCTGCAGTAACATCATTATACTGAGAGTACTGAAAAGAACACAACACAAAATAGAAAGCTTAATCTACATTTCTGATACAAGCTGTTTAGCAGCTTCAGCTGTACAACTGTGGGAACTAGTGGTACAACTTTACAGAATCTGGCCCCATGAAAACTCATTTTTTGCACAGTGTGCAAACATGAAATGCAAAATAAATCATCTTGCACTAGGTAGGGCATTTGATTAAGATTAGTGAGCCCAAAAAACAGAGCTACCAACGGGCTCCGAGTTGTGCAGCCATGCCTCTTCCTATTCCTACTTTATTCAACGTCACTTAATTCCTCTTGGTTCTTCACACGTGTACATCAGTTCGCTCTGATGCTACAGTTCTGCTCACAGATTGTTATTTTTGAAAGGATTTTGGGGGAGGGTCAGACAAACAGAAATACAATCTTTTTTACTTTGTAACATAGTTGAGCTCCCACCAGACTGAGACCTCAAAGAAGTTGGTCCAGTACAAGCTACAATAAAGTACAGAAAGATGGTTCAGCAACCAAGAGAAAATGAAAACAAGTGACCAGTGAAGGTAGCTACACAGACCAGCCACATGCAAAATATTACGGCAGAACAGGCAGCTTAAGAGTGGCAACTTTTTCTCCTTATTTGCAGTTTCCCTTAACTTAAAGTAACTTACCAAGACTCAAATTATAGAGGCTGCCTTCTGTCCGGTTTGTTTTTCTGCACCCTGGCCTGAAAATTCAGAGCCTTAAAAGGAGACAGTTCAATCTACTTATTCAAGAGGTCTTCTCACTCCTGACTAGCCAAGCTCTGGCCATGAAGCCATCAGCCACAGCTCCAATGGTGGTGAATGCAGCTACAAGAAGTCTTTAAGGCTGCTGGAATCAGCCGACAGGCTTGGTGCAGGCCAACATAGGTCTGCATGAGACGGGGTTGACTTGCAGCATCAGAAATGCACAGACTGAAGGCAGTCTGAGAGTAATCAGGAAGTGTCTCAACAAAAAAACCAAACAGCCTACCCAGCATGGGGCAGAGGAGAAAGCACCATCATCCTCATGCATGCAGAAGAAGAAAGGAAGAAGACAGAGAGGGCTAACTTTTGTAGGTTTTTTTAGAATTAATTTTAAGAATTAATTATTTGTATGTTAGCATGATTTCATACCAACTTTAGAAACTGGGGCTCAGTATAGTAAAGCCCAAGGTGGGAAGAAGAAACCACGTTATGTACAAAGCTGCAGAGATGTTCTCCTTTCCCTGCTCACCTGTCCAACAAGCACCTTGCTTTTTTGTTTTGTGAACGTGGCCTCACAACACCTCACTACACTATGAAACTTCCCTACCACAGGCTGCTTTTGGGAAGGGCCAGGATAGAGCACTGGCCTGATGTCCAGCAGGCTAAAATAAATCCAAAAAGTAAGCTAGCGTAAATACTGAACGGAGTTAATCAGAAACCAGAATTTCCCATTTAGGTAAGATTTCTGAAATAAACACAAAATTGGATATACATTTCAAACTGGGGAAACCTAACAAGTCCAGAAAGGCCTGGGTCTCCCTGCAGGATGCAACTGCAAGGCAGCCAGCTATCAGTCTGCCTTTGAGCTGAGGAGCGGGAGAGCAGGAGCTGCCTGACCCGTCAAGGAACTCAACTTGTGGCCAGGGCTCTGAGGGCTCCTCAGCTCTCCGCTGCCACCAGCCTGTCAGGCAGACTGCCAAGGAGCTGGGCAGGAAGGAAACCAGGGAGGTTTCTAACAGAAAAAACATCCCGCTGGAAAATTTCTGACCCACTCTAATAATGGGCCTACTTTCAGAGTCAGTTGTGATGCTGGCAGAAGGTAGGGAGACCCACTGCATTTTCTGTTTAGTTATTGGCTTCCTATATAAATTTCTTTCTATACCAGACACACAGCATCGACTGAAGTAATCCTTAAGAAGGATGGTCATAAATCCCTTCAAACCTCTCCACAGCAAACAACATCGCTTTTCCCGAGAATGATGACAATCGTTAATTGGCGCTATTCAGAAGGTAACATTTTCTTTGGTAAGGTCTTTACTTCTTTAGGCAACCACATGTACTTTTGGCAGCGTCTCTAGACAAGCCTTGTTGGCAGCATACAGTGTATGCCTCGCTCGGAAAGATTGCATGAAAAAACAGCTCACTTTCCAGTTCCAATTCCAAGGCTTCGTAAACTTGGCAAGGCTGACAACATAATCTGGCTTGACTGCAGGAATAACTGATCCCTGATAGGTAGCATCCCACAAAGTGGCCTGAGCTGCCCATGCACACGCAGTTACTCTACAAAAGGAGACCTTCTTAGACTAACTCCCTGACTACTAACAGTTGACCGACCTACATACCGTTCATTGTTCAGGGTCATTCTTGGAGGGTCGAGGTTGGGGTTCTCCATGGACTCCATCTGAGGACAGCGTAGGAAGTAGTAGAGGGTGTGGAGAGCATCAGGGGACCAGGAGATGGGTTGCTGCTGCCGGGTTTGCCGAATGGGGCTCATTCCTGGGCGGATGGTGTTCAAGCACTGCATGTGGTGCATTGCTCGTGATACCAAATCACCTGCACGAAGAGAAAGAATGCAAAAGCATCTCTTTACTATTCATCCACAGTCCTCTTAAGTACACTTTTTGAACTAAATAAAATCTCTCGCAGTTAAGAGAAATGTCTTTTGTGTGCCCATATTCTTTTTCCTCCACAAAGGCATAAGCTGTCCTCAAGCTGCTACTTTGCAGGTTGTTGTGTAAGAAATTTAACTTTCTTTCAAATGACAAGTTTTAGTTAGAAAACATAGAATGAAACTTCTCTTAGTCACCATACATTCAGAACAACAGCTTTACAGGATTTTTCTGTCCTGTTTTAATGCTGGTTTTCTCCTCTTTCCAACCACGTATACCAGTTTCTCGCCCGCCTACAAAAACTACTGATCTCTTTGTAAAACAATGTCCACTGCCCAACCTGAGAAAATAGCTTTCACAAGGCAAAGCCAGTAACACCAGTACAAATACTTTACTCTCATCGCCGGCATCACCGTTTTATGTTATGAGATTGTTCCCATTTCTTTCAACTGGGTTATGACGTTCTACCCTCCCAGCCCAGGCACTTGTGACAAATTAATGATGCTATGTTCAATAGAGAAATCCCTTCTTTTAGGGGTCTGCTGCTCTCATTCTCACTCTAGCAGCAAGTTTCTCCAGACTAACAAGGCCTGACTCTCTTATTAAAAAGCCAATCTTTGTCATGCTGACTGTCACAAGCTGTGCCAGAAATTTGCCCCCGAGCCTTGTAAGAAGCTCAATCCAGGAGCTTTCCGGGCTGCTCAGTCCTCTTGGTCTTTGAACTCGAGCCAACCTACCTTTATGTCAGAGTACTGGTGGACTTGAGGAGGCCTGGAAGAAGGCGACCTGTATTACACAGTTTCTACTCAGAAAGGATTTTAAGACCGCAGATTTTTAAAAAGTTCACAGAGCAATGACCCCAAGACAGCAGCTATGCAGTCACATAAAGCTGGTCTTTGTGTAATAAGCTTGCTTTGGGCACACCCTGTTTACTCTCCTTTTGTTGTGGTGCATTACAAACTCTCAAGAGCTTTGCAATAAAGGCTTCAAGACACTACATCTTTGAGCAGTGTGACTACCATACCAGTGAGCTGAATGATTACTATAGATTACTATACATAGCTAGAATCTATTTTTTCCTTGGGAGAATCCTCTGTTGCTTTATGTTTTACAGTCCCCTAAAACTCTCACAGGAAACGTTACTCTATTGTGTCCTACAGTTACAATACTGGGAAAGGATGGAACTGAAATAGTCGCCCCATCGCAAAGCTGGTTCCTGAGAAAGCGCCCTGAGCTTAGCCGTTCAGGGCTAAGTTAGTCACACCTCCCTCTGAAATTCTTAGGAAGTTATTATTCATTCATTTATACCTAACAGGAATACACTGAATTTGCCAAACAACCTGCAGCTGAACCCATGGGGTTCTAATGTTACACAGGTTAGGGAGAAACCCCCACAAAGCTACCGTATGTCTAAACATGACAACATTATTAGTGGTTCAGATCGATGGAGCATTAAAAATCTCAGTTTGCAATGTAAAGCTGTGCCACTCATTTGTTGCACAGTACATTCAGTTCAAGGACCCACTTCAGAATGGAAAAACCTTCTAACATCTCTGCCTTTCCACTTCAGTAGCTCCTGACTCTCCAGGATCTAAACGTTTTACGAGAGTATCATGAATCCTCTAGCGCTGGTACTAACACAGAAGTCTGCGCAGTTATAGCAGAAATGCATCTGGAATTCAAATTTTCAGCTCAGAATAACGTTCCTTCTCCTTTGCACACTCACTCTCTCTATTTTTCTGGCAATGTGCAGCAACATTTATTTAAAAAAAAAAAATAGGCAACTGTATCAGGAGATCTATTCACTAGATGTAATGACCAAGTTGGCCAAAGCAGGGACAGAGGAAGAGAGAGAGGAAGCTGTATTCAATCTTAGGCCCATGCTACAAATGTTCTCTTGTGTTCCAGGATAAATAGAGGTGTGTTAAAGGAATTTGAAAACCTCAAATTAAGGCAGGTTGCAAAATAAATGGTGAAACCCACAAACTCCTTGCTGGCCCTGACATTCATTAGCATTCAGATGGTGGAGACTAAGAAAGTGATGCCAGCAGAAACGTTGCAAGGGAAAAGTAGACCGGGAAAACACAAATCATTTTTGTTTACTTTAAAGGGGCTTTGTGAGTAGTCTAGGAATGGAACATTTCATTTGGTTAGCATTAAAAAAGAAGGTTTTGAACAAGTTTTTGTTACCAAAGTGCTCTCAGATTTTTTTTTCCTCCACTTTTTGTTTTTCAAGTAACCAAAAAGCTTTTCCTTGAATATCCTGCACCCTTGACATTTCCACTGCACAAACACTAACAAAGAGAACCCTCTTCGCCATCCGAGGGAGGTGCCACTGCTGTGTTCCACAAACGTACAAGAAAGCCTCCAGAGGCATCTAGGCAAAAGCATCCATCTTCTGTTGGCACTAACACCACTAACTACCAAAACGCTAGAAAAGCCACATCTTATACATCTCCAAGGTGAATTAAATATAAAGTAGTCTAATGAAACAACCTGATTTTCATAAACAGCACCACGGGACAATTAAATCTTACACAACGTTAGCCAAATACTGCTCACACTGTCAACAATGGCAACACTCCCACTGACCTCAATAGCGGAGGGACTGGCTCTCTTGTTTCACTGAAAGAAACCCATGTTCGGTTACATCCGAAACTTACTCAGTTCAGAGATGCTTCCAACGCAAGTTGCCAACAGCGCCTGCTCTAAAGTTCGGAGTTCCAGCTGGGCGTAAGCATCAGCCCGTCCATCGCTGCACACAGAGCCATCGTTGTATGGGCTAAAGTAGGCAGGCAGGGACAGCACACCTGGGGATGAGAGCAAAGAACAGTCCTGATACAAGTAAAGTTACAGGAGCGGAAAAGCAAGTCTGTCTACTGATAGGAGCGATAGGGCACTTGAACACGTTTGCACCTTTCTTGGGGGACTTGAGGTCTTTTGAACAGTTCAAACAAAATCAAACAGTGCTGTAAATACCATTGGAACGGCTGAAACAGTGAAACTAGGCTCTAGGGAGTAAGGCTGGATGTTTCTACAGCCTTTAAAAACTAGAAACAAATTGCAGTTGAGATAAAACTACATGAAAAGCTTCAGTGAAGTCTCTACTATTGTTTATACAACAACTTGGCTGTGCACACACAGCTTGCTTTTGAACAGCTGTATGCAGATTGCTAGATATAAGGGCCTGATTTTTAGAGGTGTGGAAGATAATCTCAAGTCCATCTAGGGTAAATGGTAGCTGCAATCTTTGCAACTCTGAAAACAAACCCACGGGCTATGCCAGTTCTTTGAACCTGCATGCAGTTTCAAATGCGCAGACTGTGGTTTCTACATGTGTGAACCTTTGGGTATGCCAAACTACGCCCACGAGTTTTGAGGTTGACTGTATTTTCATCTCTATAAATGACCCCTCTATGAGAGAGAGAGATTAGAAAAATAATTACATTGCACACACGCATTTACCACACACACTCTCCTTCCATTTTATCTTCTTGCACACATGAGCATTAATGCACAGTAACTGAACAGAACGATGGATTTGCAAGCAGTTTTGTGTAGTTGTTATTGGGACCCCATCCTACTTTGCACATTTCCCCACAACTCATTTGCATTGTTGAAAAATTAGAGACCATTTGGGTGAAGTGGTTGGGAATGGTAGCTGAGAGTGGGAGTGCTACAAAAAACTTGACATTCCGTTTCACATTAAGATGCAGGCAGTCTCTAAAAGGGGCAGTCATTCACCTCCCGCAATCATCTTTTTCACCCGTTATCTTTGGTCGAGCATGCTGCAGCCGCAATGCAAGTCAGTGCAACGTAGAGATCCAAAAAAATATTGCCTCCCCTGCTTTCCTCCCAGAAATCCAGTAATTGAATAGTTTCTCTTCAAATTAGTGAGCTGAATTTTGTTGCCCTTTGGCCACGTGATTGCTCTGTGCGGCACAGAGGGAAAGGTGGGAACGTGACCTCTAGAGCTGATGTGAGGTGGGGAGCGTGGATGTGTGAGGCTGGGGTGGGAGAGCGGACCTGCCTCCTCCGGTGGCACCCTGGGGTAGATCTGATGAAACACAGCGTGACACTGCATCCACAGTGCAGGTGGACTCTGAAAAGCCTTCTGCAGTCCACTCAGCCAGTGTTCCTGTACCCTTGTTGCTACCTATTTTCAGTTGTGTTCAGTTGCTACCATATTTTTAATTACGGATCTATCCCGCAATTCCAGTAGCACACCCTAGCCCAAATTTTCCGTGATTTCAGGCGAGGACACTTGTAGCCACGACTGCCTGTGCTCTTACCCTGCTGCATCCTGTATTCTTGATTTTTGAACTTTGATGCATGCACAGCCATACCAATATATTTCAGCTTAGACCCACATTTCCTTCCCACCCTCACCTTCTGACCCCGGTTCAGTCTTGGATGTGGAGATACTTTACTCCTATTGCAGTGACCTCCTGTCACATAGGTGCTGTGTATTCTTGTCAAACAAAACCCTGCCAGCTGAACGGCAGTGCATTGTGCAAGAGCTTTGTTTCTTTGTCTTGATGTTTTCTTTTGAAATTTTATGCTGAATTGATCTCTCCTACCCTTTTCACATCCTCTTTGCATCCTGCTTGGTGGTAAAGCCAAAGGCTGCATCAAAAACTTCCTGGATATTTTGAGGATAAGGGAATGATTTATCCTGTTGTGCTTCTTCACTGTACATCACTGTTAGTTAATGGAGAAAACTCTGCCAATGCCCTCTGTAACCTGAATAATTAGGAAGTCGAGGCTTTAAGAGCTAACAGAAGCGATGCATGCAAACTAGAAGAGCTTGCTTTAAATACACTGTAGCCTCCTATACAGAGCCTAAGCCACTTCCTTTTCCATGTTAAAGCTATGAAAGGATGTTTTAAAGACATATGGATTGAATTTATGGCAGAGGGAGAATGAAAATAAACTGATTTGTCAAAAGTTTCAAATAGAGGCATATAATTCTACAGAGGCGAAAACAGAAACTGGAAGTTACATTACTAAGCCAGGCAGAGGAAAAAAGAATGGGGCACATTTTCTCTGCCAGCCAGTTTCAGTTGGTTCTGTTTTCTAACAAGGAATTAAAAATAAAGATTTGTAGAATGATTTAAGTTGGCTCACAAATGAAACAACGTTTTCTCAGTCTTTCAGTTAACACTTTGCCAGGTGCTGTGGGTAAGAGGAAACAGGGATGATTTATTTACTTTCGGAAAAATTACTCAGACAAGATAGTTGCGGACAAGATTTATGTTCTCATCTGCCTTGGTACAGCTGAGGAATATCCTCTATGTACGAGAGAGAAATAAGGAAGTTACAGAGACTCTGGCCACGTGCCAAAGCCCGATGATGCCACTGGGGATTTTCCCTGGGATGGCAGTGGGGTATGAATCAGGCCCTCATTACGTAAGATTCCGCAAAGGCTCCCCACGTCTGGCAGGTCTCGATAGGTATGAGCAGGCCTGGGAATGAGAAAACACACCTCTCGACACTGCTTTTGAGGCAGACGGAGAGCAGTGACCAAATGGGCAGCAAAGTAGAAACGCACCCCACAATTATTACGTCTTGCAGCACGCTAATCATGATTTCCTCTTCGATATGTTTCCAGTAACTGCGCGGAGTTGGAAAAGCATCTTCTTCACTCTTCAGATCAGAAATTCAGGCACAAGGACATCTGCAGTCAAGCTTTGCCCACTGGTATTATAATTAGGAACAGGACTTAACCTTTATTACCAATTAAAAACATGTTGTTTGATAACAGAGACAACTGCATTGTGATGACTGCTTGTACCCCAAATGGTGATACTTGCTCTCCTCCCATCCAAATCAAGAAATTTGCAGTCAAAACGTGTTATAATGGTATAAACCGTAGGGGCAATTTCTATTTCTATTTGGCATCCACATTTCTCTATTTTTATATTTGTGGCAACACTGGTTTTAATCATGGCTAGCTAAATAAGCAAAACTGTAATTGAAATAAATCAATTCATGTCAAAACACTCTCTCTCTGTTTGAAATCACGTTAAAACTGCCGATTTATTTCCTGACATTCAAGAACGTGTTTTCTCCACAAAACAACAACGTGAAACAGCACGTAATTACCGTGCAGGAACGAACCATTCAGGCATGCACACCACTGTTTTTACAGTATTTTCTCTGATGTGGGCTACATTGTGCTTCCTACACATCCCTGACTGCATCCTGGCATTCTGGTCACGATTTTTTTTTTTTTAATTAACCAAGATTTTAAGTATGGGATCCAAGCCCAGGTGAAGTTAGTGAGAGCCTATTAATGTGAGCGTGGCTTAGATCAAACCTCAAGAGCACGAGGAGCTAAGAAGTCACCTCTCTAGAATGGCTGGGGGCAACATCCTGTAGCAGCCCAATTGAAAGCACATTTGCAGCGCTGAGATTAAGGCACGGCTGGCTAACAATTTGTTTCTGACATAGCCATAGAAATAGAAACAGCAAATAAAAACAAAGGCATATTTATTCTACCTCAGTTAATATACGAAACCTGTTCACGGGCTCTTGCTGCCAATGATCTTAAAAGGCAGTCACGACTGGGTAAAATTCCAGTTCCCAATTGAAAGCACATTTGCAGCGCTGAGATTAAGGCACGGCTGGCTAACAATTTGTTTCTGATATTTCCATAGCCTTTGAAATAGCAGCTGGAAATAAAGGCATATTTATTCTACCTCAGTTAATATACGAAACCTGTTCACGGGCTCTTGCTGCCAATGATCTTAAAAGGCAGTCACGACTGGGTAAAATTCCAGTTAAGCAGTTCCTTAGACTCAAATGATTCTCCTTGCCTAAAGATTTTGAAATTGTTGTCTGTAATTTGATGCTTTTTAATAGCAACTGAAAATGTTTCCACAATCTGAGCTAGGTCCAGGGAAAAGTCTGTTCACGCTCTTGGACATCTTTCTGCTTTAAGAGGTGCAGTAGTTCTGCTGAGAGCTTTGGCTATAGCGTGATTGCTCCCATGAGCAGGGCTGTGCCATCGGTCCAGTCCTCAAGCAAGGCAACTTCTGTAAGGAACTCTGGGTCCATCTCTGAATGTCCCGTGGTGATTCAGAGGCTGGCATCAAGTTCTGCTCTTTTGATTTCAACATACAAGCAAATGCAGACTTTTATCTGAATTTTATTTTAAGATTTGAATGTTTAAAAACCTTATTTCAAATAATTTTTAAAGTACCCACGTTACCTTCACGCTTCATGCTGTTTGCATGTTACATTCATGAAAAAGGACTAGCCATCATTTTTACCTCGCTGTAAAGATTTTCTCTGTGCTTTCTCTACTTTAATCTAAATCCTTCATGTTGGGAGACAACTTCCTAGTGATTAACTCATCAGCCATTTGATGACTTTCAAACACTTACATGATGTCTGGGGGTTAAGATGGGGCCACTCACAAGTGGCAAAGGGCCAAGGAGACTTGTCTGGAAAGCACTCCAATTCTGCTGTCTGGGATTCCTCATGGAAATTGCCCAGGATACTAACTCCCTTATTTCAGAAATGCACTGGCTGTATTCATGACAGGTTAGGCAAAAAATCAGAAATATAATTAGGACAGGGGTATACACCGTAAACTACTGACACAGAAAAAATGCCTTTTTTGGTTTTGGGGGTTTTTTTGATAAACGTAGTAAAGTCTATGAGACAATACAATGTGTATTGATTTCTCCCTTTGGCCAGAATAATAACAGGTTCTCTGGGCAAGGATTCTCTCTGTGTATTGTGTTTGCATTGCACCTAAAACAGTGGCCATCATTACTGAACACTACCATAACACAAATTAGCACAACAGGAAAAAAGTATCTATTTGGCAAAACCAAGCAGAAATGAAAGCCCTCAGAAAAATCAGGATCATCTGTATACGTTAGAAATTGTTTCTAAAAGCCCCTGATACCACAGAAAGCCACATATGTGAAATCAGAACTGCTGTGAGTATGCTACAAAAATGCATTAGGAAACCAAGTAAGAAAAAATGGTCTTGGTCTCCAGCATCAGCATACTTTTGCGATGTTTGGCTTGTGATAAATTCCGTAAGAAACATTCTGCGAGGTGAGAACGCTAGCTGATCCCAGTGAACTCAGCTGTGATTTGGAAGGCCAAAATTTTGAAGGCAGATGGTGATGACCTGACGATGCTGAAGTGAACAGCCAAATTCCACTGATTTCAATGGACCCAGTAAAAACCTCATCCAATTGCAATTGCAGTTCCCACATTGGAATTTGGCCGTGACATCAGGATAGCTGTCACCTTGCACAAAGTCCTGTAATTCTTCATGGCAAGGAGCATTCAAGGCTCTCCTTGTTTTTTGTTTCCCATTCTACCAAGCAACACAATGCCATGCAGTTCCCTCTTGCCAATCAATTCAGAGTACAGAGCACCACCTAGAATTAACGCCAATTCCTGGAGCTCTGTTTTCTTCTTGCCGAACTACCACTGCTAGAAAAGTTTAACTCTCCTTTATTTTATGAAATGAGACAGAATCGTTCTGACAGAATATAAACAAACGCTCCCTATCCCCCCAAAAAACAGGCAACCAAAGTGTTCCTGATATAACTCACTCAAATCTAAACACATCAGGCTCTATAATCAACTACAGTCATACTATAGATTGTGAGAAAGACTTATGATCGGGAAACAATGCATATAATTGCTAACATACAGGAAAACAACGTGGCTTCTGCTATAAAGCAGGCAGGCATCTCTTTCAGTTTGTCTCTGTCAGCAGTTCGAAAAATCAATCACAATTGCTTGTATCTGCATCCACATTAAACAGTAATTCTGTAATTGAAAACAGGAGGAAAAGCAGAAGAGGGAAGAGCTTCAAGCAGAGAGAGAAGGTCTTTTAAACCTTCTGCAAGCGCTCAGCTGAATCTCTCCATGGAAGAGCTGCTGTCCTAATCGGACACTTTTGGACAGATCTGTCTGATTGACACAGCCCTCACATGGGCTCCCCGGTCTTGGTCTAACTGCTCACAGAGACAATGTCCCCTTCAAATTAACAAAATGCAGTTTGCCTAGACTTCAGGAATGTTACCAGAGATGTGTTACCTTAAAGCATGCAGTCTGGTCCTTCACGTAGCTCAAAGTCAACAGGCATTGCTTGACCGAAGTATCAAGATACCCCAAAACAGAGTTTTAAAGCACTCTCAGAATCCACTACCTCTTTTCTGGGGTGCAGGTCACTGCAGCACCTCGTGTTCCAAAAGCAGGTGAAAGCAGCGGAGCTCACAGCTTCTGCAGTGAGATGCGAGCTGTAACACTACCCTTCTGGATGCACTGCCACAGAAAGAGCAGAAGCCTACTGACAGTCGCTACAAATACTTAAATGCCTCCTTACTCCTAGGTAACTAACTGTGCCCTGTCTTCATCCCGCACGTGCCAACATTCGACATACTTTGCCTCACTTTTGCTATGAAAATGGTGGAATTGGGCTGGAAGTTGGAGGGGAAAAGGTAAGAAGTATCTATAAGAACTATCATATTTGAATTGAGCTGTGATATACAGGATTGCCAATGACTATAAATGTGGGAGAAAGGCCTGGCTTTACTAGCCAGCAACTACTGAGATATTAATGCCTCTTCCATATCCCTGTGGTCTTCTGGACAGCCACTAACCTGGCTTGGCCCCAAGTGCTTAATTGAACAGAAGCACAACGGAACATATCCTTGGCTTATATTTTAATGACTGCCAAAAAACATAGCAAATTTTATCTTTAGCAGCAGCAGCATACTTTGCGAGGTAAAAGGTATCAGTGCTTTTATGAGATGGTGATTGTCCTCATTTCCATTTCCTAGATGGAGAAACAGAGACAAAAGGACGAGAAGCAACTACCAAGCTCACGCATCAGAACCAGCTCTTTGCGAAGTCCAGATATCCCAGTTCAGAATCCCTGTGCCATTAGACCTCGCCTGTATGAAACTGGCCAACACGGAGCCATTGATCTCACAACCTGGATCCAGAGATTTGAAATAAATGGCATGACTGCGAGGCTTTAGTCTAGGTTCGTAGAATTATGCTACCTATTTTGTATGTCATAATAAAAGAACTTTGGGAATATGATCTGTAAATATAAACTGTAAACGCTTCCTAGTACTATGACTACAACTACTTTTGAAAAGGAGCGTGTGTGCCAGCATGTCAACAAGTACATCCCTAAAACTAGGCTGACCCATTACAATTTTGCACATGTGGCTTTCCAGGCATTGGATCTTCTACACAGGGTCTGAGGACAGGCGAAGACCCGCACTGGACTGTAATGTTAGGTTGAGAGATAAAACCACCTACGTTTCTAGGACTCTTATTTTCAGGATCCAGTAAGGCATGTTAAAGAGAGAACCCCGTATTGGGCTATAAATATCAATGAAAAAACAGAGAGAAAGTTTTATGAGGCATAGTATAAATAGATTATGAACACTGTGAAAGAAATACAAAACCAGAATCCTGTGCCAAATGAACGTAGTCCAACAGGCAGAAGACCTACCATTAACCAGTTGTATAAACTCCAACCAGTTTACTCAATCTCAGTGTCCCAGTTCACTTATCTGGAAAATGGGGATACTGCTTCATTCCTGCTAAGGGTAGTCTGAGAGAAGCAGTGTTCTTGCTTCATTTCTCATTCTCATCTTACTCCTTCATGCTACTCAACACCTCAGCAGTGTCCCCATTTCCTGTATGTGTCAACAGCACATTTTGTGTCCCTTAGCAACAGCCCACCTTTCATTTACACAGCCCGTTTTACCTTCAACGTTCCCAAAGCTCTCTGAGAGACAGCTACTTCTGAGATGAAAGGATGCAATATTGTGACAATGTATAGTTCCACCTCAATGGGGCTTATGATACAAGAAGAGAAGCTTTACCCAATTGAGGGGGTTAAGAAAGGCAAAATGGATTTAAGCCTAATAGAGATTCTGACATGGATACAATTATCGGGACAGTTGTTCTGACAAACAGCAAAAATACCGTAAGAAATTATAAAGAAGAAACAAACAAACAAGCAGAAATATATACACACACACCAGAAACAACATATGAAAGCTAAAAAAACGCCCTTATTTTTAAAAAAAGAGAGAGAGAGATGACAGGTAAACAATGGCAACTCCAGAAACACCGAGCCCTTTCGTAGCATTACTGTGGGGATTAGAAAGCTTAGGAAGAAGAGGTTTATGTCACCTTCTCCATTCCCTTGGAATTCTTTAGAAGTCTCCAATTTAGGTGCTTTTACAGTAAAACCAGCTTCATTTGGAGTAACCAGGGGGACTGCAGCACAAGTGTAACAAAACTGCAGGCACCAGCTAGAGCCCTCATACCCTCTACAATACCCTCTTCTAATCCATTCCTTATTGTTCACTGTCCTTCCTGAAATATGGTCTTTGAATCATGCCCAGTTCTCCAGATGTGGTCTGACTAAGCTCTTTGTACATGCCATAATGACCTCTCTTTACTTGCGTTCAATTCTTCTATTTATACATCCCATGATCTGTATGCTTGCCAAACACCAAGAGGATAGTAAATTCATATCCTCTGTCACTCCCAGTTCCTTTTCTTTGGGAACGTCTAGATGGAGAATCTGACCAGGGTAGTACTCCAGAATAATCCCATGCAATCCCTTCTCTCCTATTCCAGAGTAATCTTTTGAAAGAGCTTACTCTACATGACCCCTGCCCATCAACTACTTTATACAGGTGAGCCCTTGGCCTGATAAAATCTATCCTGGTTAGACTCTCCTGGCTGTAGTAAACATGCCATTAAAATAAAATTTTTGAAACTGTGGTCACTAATAATAAACATCAAGACTGCAATTACAACCGTTAATGACTTAAACTATCAGAGCATCCTAAGAGCTGTTTATTCTACGCTTACTTCAGAAAAGCCATGAGGAAATAGGAACTCAACAGTAACCAAACTACTGCTCCTAAAGGACTGGTCTTTTTTACACAACTCAAGGACTGTGTCCATTAGCTCTCAGCAACACCAGCCCTCTGATACATGGCTGCGCAGTTTTGATTTTGTCAGGGTGAAATATGCATCTGTCACTCAATATAAGATTGAAATTTTATCTCAGTGAAACACAGCACGGTCCTGAGACCATAAAGTCTGACCTCAAGAGGGCAATGTTTGGAGTCTCGCTAGGATGATCACATGCATACGGTACCTGCAGACGAAAATGATTCAGGTTTTAAGTCGCTGGCCAGACAACACAAAACTTCAGGCAGGTGTATCCTGGGTAGTTCACAAGAAAAAAGACAGTATATTGTACGTTTGATACCTAGGAGTTTAATCTCCAATATTATTGTCAGCGTAGCTACAGTAAATTGCTCACACCAGCATTTACATGCATGAGTAGTTTATGAATCACAAGCTTTGTCAGTTTTACCCCAAAACCTGCCTGGAGCCCAATATTAGCTTTGGTGAGCACAAGTATAAACACAAACCTCCACCATACAGATAACAATGTTTGTGTTTGACATGCACCATTAGACAGAGTTTACTGTCTATAGGTATTTTGATAGCGCTAAAGACCAGCAACAATTCTACCTCAGAACAGAAACTGTTCCTCTTTTAATTTTTATTTCCTCAAACGAACACTTGGAAGTATTTGGCAGTTTTTTCCCCTACAATACAGCAAATCAGTCTCTTACTAATGATAGTATTTTGCAACTTTCCGCTTCCTCACATCAAAGCATCCTGGAGATCTTGTCAACAATGACCAATCGTTTAGAGACCAGAAGTGGAGTTGAGGAATTCCACTTATTCATCAACTGCTGGATTTTGCCCTCTATCTTTGCAACACCCTAGCCTATTTCTCACGTCATGTGTGGTACTAAAGGACCACCTCATACCATCTACATTCATGCTTGGCTTTCTTCCATGATGTATGCCGCTTGCTCTGGCCTCTAGCACCTATCTTACTCTCTACTTCTGCATCTGCATTCTTCTTTCTTGTCCCCCTGTCACCTGCTCATCATCATCATCATGCTTGTACTCTTCCCAGGATTCAGCCTTTCGAGGCTCAACACCAGTTACAAACAAGAGTAGATACAATACCTATTTTTGAACGTACCCTTTAGGGATAGCAACACTATTAAGAATTTGGCAATATTCGTAAAGCTAGCAGGAAAAAAAAAAACCAACAACTCCACTACAAGGCTCCGGCCTGTCTCTCACATTGCATAAGTGCCAAAGGCATTTCAAAGTCTAAGTCTCTTGGTTGTAGCCATTTATAGTTTGTATAAAAAGCATAACTTGTACACTTCCATTAGAGCCCTAAATATAACTGCCCTAAGCAAGTATTCACTTTTCAAACAGTACCTCTTTGAATTTTGTTTTCAGAAGAATGCTGTTGCCACAATGTAAATGTCTATAAATAATATAAAGCTCTAAATACTTGGTCAGGAAACCACTCAGATTAATGGATCCCCAGCATTGTTTTATAACTAAATAGCTCAGAAGAAAAACAGGTTGCCTATATTTTTATTCTAGAACAGCATCTTTTTTTGCATAAGCATAAAAAGCAGCAATGTTTACAGTGCTCAGTCTGGATGGGCATGGTTCTTTGAAAAATCTGGAAACACTACCACATGCTTCAGTTTTTTAACACAGCATCTGTGTAGAGGATGAAAATTAGAATCTCAATGTTGTATTTTTTTTTTGACAGGGAAAATACATTTTGATATCTTTATTACACCCGTGCACCATATCTGTAATGGATTCAACCATTCAACACAATTGATTTTGCCTGTCTGCTCTCTTCTTAAAGCTTTCTTGCATGTGAGTTTCCAATTACACCATTTCATAGCACACAATTATTTTCTTGACTCTTGGAACATAATTATTTGTAGAGGTAACCTCCTTCAGGTGAGATGATGAAAAAAAGAGAAAAATTGCCTTATGGCAGAAGTAAAAAGGAAAGTATTTTTTAGAGCAAGATAGGTTCTCGTTGCTTTACAACACTGCGCGCACACAGAGACACTGACAGTGTCCCCAGGAGGAATAATACTGTGTAGCTCCGAGGGTGAGGACACATGGGCCAGAACAGCTTTGGCAAGAGCACAGCCAGCGCTCCAAATACCAAAGTGGTTGTTCTCACAGACAATAAGCAAAAATAATATCATGATTTTGTGCCCACCATTTCTACCAGAGAGAGAACCAAAATAATTTTCTTTAAATGTTATGGAACCCTTGCTGCTAACTGCAAAATAAGGTGGCATTTCTTGCATTTTTGCCAGAAGAGCAGCTCAGCCCCATCCCCATCGCTGCTGCCAAATTCTGCGGGACCTGAGGGGTAGGAAACAAACTCTGGAGTGCCTACCTGCTTATCTGCGACTGTGCGGCCCGTTCTTCTAAATACTTTTCAAAATCAGGAAGCCAATTCTCTTTCAAGTAATCTTGAACTATACGATGCTAAAATAACTCACCCACGGTCACAGTCAGGGGCTATTCAAACAGCAGGACCATAGCAACCCACTTACTAGAGAAGATGACCTGAGGAAGGACACAAGCTGACTGCAAACAAAAAAGCAGGCAGATATTACCATTTTGCATTCCTCTCCCCCTTTTCAGTTAGCACCCATTTCCAACACTGAACAAGCCTGCTCCTGAATGTGAAGATATTCCTATGGCAGCATCTCACACACTGGTGGTGAAGATTAAGTTTACAGGGAACCTTCCTACAATTCTTAGGAAAATAATGGAAAACTGGGTCTCAGAGGAAGATCCTTTCATTGACAAAAAATAACATAGCTGGAAAAACTTTTTTTTTTAAAATAAACAATCGTAACATTACCTCTGTCTATAAAACTTCTGTAGTCATTAGGCTGTAAGATAAAATTCATATTTTTTATTTTGTTTGTTCCCTGCTGAACCCAGACTATGTTGCTTTACATTGCGATTTTCTCTTTGACGGCAACGTGCAGCATCTCTACTGCTGTGTAGCAGAGATGCACAGCAGGGAAGTACTTGAAAAGCAAAGGTCCATACCACATAAATAATCCCATACCGCATAAGTAATCACTTTTTGGATCCAGCTGTTTGTATGCAACCACTATATCCTAGTAACATTAATAGCTTTGACTATTGCCAAGAAAAAACGTCTTAGAAGGCTTTTTAAATTTGTCATGGAGGAAAGCAAAATGCTAGAACCGTGGCAGACGCAGATTTGGGGAGGCTCAACTATCTAAGAATACTTTTTTGCTCAAATAGAACTCCGTTCCTTTCACCAAATTATTGAAGCAACAGCTCGAATAAGAGACTGTTCTGTTAAAAAAGGACAAGCTGGTAAAGGCTAAAACTAGACTGCGCTGCAGTTCCATTTAGGGAATTTCAAAATGCAGGTAGGAATAAAGATTGGAATAGGAGATAGGACACATCACTCAGGATCTGAAACCCAGGTGCTCCACAACGTAGACTTATTTGCAGTTGGAATTTTACTTTAGGCCCATCTTTCTCCCAAAAAGAAATACAACAGTAATGGGGAAGGGAAAGGAGCACACAGGAGACTCGGAGAGGCTGGAAGTAAATACATGGAAGAAGGCTGGTGGGAAAGGAACAGGAAAAAAAACCCAAACATTTCCTGATGAAGGAATTAGTGAAAGAATGGGAGAGCACTGGAAAACAGTCCAATAAGTAAGAGCCACTTCTGCTTCCTTATCTTGGAAATATTTTATTTTTCCTAAAAATTTTCAGGGTCTTGAAGAACTTATAACACTCTATATCCTTTAACCCCCGATATAATTTGTCTCCCTTCCCCTCACCTCATTCCCTGAAAAGTGGTACAATGAACAGAGGGTGATCCAGCAGAGCTGGACATGCCCCTTCATAATACCGATGGAACCTGATATCCACTGTAGCTATCTGGGCAAAGTCATTCAGTTTCCACATGTACCTTCGTGGGCTAATTTCAAGATCACCATAATAAGATACAAAGATAAAGGAATCAATTTTTTAATGCTGTTCTTTGAAACTTTGAAACTTGGGTTTGTTTTTGCTGTTTTACAGTTCTTCAGGGCAGAATAATCAGACAAACACGAACAGAAAAATGCTACAGTCTCCTAACTACCTATTTTCTTCAAGATCCTCTTCACCTTCCTGCCCTATTCTTACTAATAAATCACTGATTTGCTGTTACGGCCCTGCAGGCCCGACCACTGCTTCTTCATCTCAGTAGGAGCCAAATGATGATTGAGATGCCAATATATTAAGCTTGCCTGATTCAAAGAAGGATAAGGAACAAAGCATTTGTGCAGAGCAAAGATAAATGAATATAAATCAAGTGCTGAGCCATTTTCTGTGATGGATTAGCACCTTTCTTTGACCTAATAATGTCAAGGGGTCTCCATGCTGACAGCAACTAATGTGGAAGTCTCTGTGCTGTGTAAAGCCAGTAGGAATTCTGATCTCCAGCTGCACTATTACTCTATTTGTATTTTGCTGGGTGTCTGACTGAGGCGTAAGCAATCCATCTCCTTCATCCCACCTTGAGGAATGTCACTACAGCATCCACCGAACTATCTCTAGAGCACAGGAGAGAGATTTCTTCCACTCCCTCTTCGAGTTTCTCCCTATAATACCATTTTTACCAGTAAGCCAGCAGGTCACAGATAGTACTTACCTAGCTGAGTAATGCACAGAAAACCTTTCTCAGTACCTGGGGATGTTGCTAGCGTATAAAACTATACAAAATCAGCAGCAAAAAGCAGATGTTTGGCTCAAATCTGGCAACTGCAGTTTTACCCAAAACAGAAGATAGCAAAAGAATTGGTATGCCCAGAGAAAACTTCAGTGGGAGTCAAGCCCAAACCTCTCAGTTTTGGCCATATGCAGTAGCTGGAGCTATATTATATAGCGTTTAAAAATCCACTGTGTCACTGACAGGTGGCAAAAACTGCAGCTTTTGAGAGCAGGAAATACGTCAAAGTCCTGCAGCTATTGTAGCCTCTACTATTCTCATTTCCCAGATGCAAAAGACTTGTCTATTACTTGTCCAAAATTGTCAAAAAAAGAAAAGAGCACTGTTTCTCCCGTTTGTGTTTCCAACATGAGCCTCTGTGTAATGCCTCAGATGCGGTACCTGGACACTTGAGTCAGTAAAAACAACCTTTTTACCCCTCGGCGGTTCTCACAGCTAGCTCAGGATCTGCAGTGCCAACAAACAGCACGGGATACTCAAATCACAGCTCTCACATCAACCTACCCCACAGGTGACTGGCACTTGTCTAACCTGTTATCTCTGTCTGGGGATTGAATCACCCTTCACCCTCCCTGAAGAGCTGACCTGATGAAAGATCATCATTATAACGTGCTTCAGGCCAGATCGCACCCGTATGTCTCCACATTACCCATTCCATGCAGACTGACACAGATAAGAGGTAGTATCTCAAAGAGACCTAGGGCATTAAAAATGAGCTGAAGGCTTTGTACTCTCATTACACCCCTTACATTGTTTTAAACTTCCACTGAACTACCTCCGATATTAGAGCAGCTGTGCTCCTGCCTCTCTGCTTTGACCCCGAGATTCGTGTTCCTGGCCTCTGCTTTTGTCAGAATTGGCATTTGTGCAGTTGTATCATAAGATGCTTCAGGAAACACATGGATGTCTCTCTCTTTTTTTTGTTATCCCCTCTCTCTCAGTAGGCTTAGCTTTGGTCACATCAATTCCTTGTCTCAGCATAAGCACTGTATAAACATATAAATGCAAGTGCAGGCATAAAAGGGGCAGCGGGAACACGTTTGGGGGCAAAAGGGGATGGGTGAGACTGCAGCAACCCCAGTTTAGATTGGCTTAAGCTGCCACAAAATCACACCTTTATATTGCCACCATGTCTGATAGAAATAACTGAAACTGCCGAAATACCGAAAATCATAAATTAAGTAGGATCCTTTAAATCTGTCTCTTCTGCTTTTAGAGAAAGTAGTGAAAGACTTACTTTTAGAAATTAGTAGAAAACTTATCTGCAGTTTTGGCATTCTGAGATAAATTGAATTTGCCAAGTGCAAGAAGTTGTTTATAAGAAAAGAAACAGAGAACTGGAAATGGTTCCAGAAAATTTATTATGATCCACCTGACTGTAGCCAAAAATATTACATCAGCCTAGATAGCCTGAGAACTGGAACAATTTTACTCTCAAATTAGCAAGTTGCTTGGTACAAGCAGCAGGGAGAAATGGTTTTGCAGGAGGTCTGGGTTCTCTTCCTAGCTCTGCTAGGGACCATGGGCAAGTCCCCTTCTTTGCCTCTAAATTTACTACCTATAATTGGAAATAAAGACATTTCTTCTCTTTACTCCTCAGGTTGGTTTTTGGTTGGTTGTGGTTGGGTTTGTTTTTGTTGGGGAGAGGAGACAGGACTGGTGTTTGTTTGTTCTTAAAACATCTTAAGATTCTTAGGACAGTGAGCACCTCTTACTAACACTTCCAGAATTTGCAGTTCTCAAACATGAGCTTTCTTGGTTCATGTTTAAAAATGGATGAATGCAAGGTAGCTCCAATCCAAAAGCCATAGAGCCATTAGTGCTGATGACGAGTTAGACTTAAGTGTAGTGCTACTGTGCCAAGGAATTCCATATGTGGTGCTGTGTTTAAAAAAGGAAAACACAACACGTGCAAAAAGGTCAGTTGATGCTTAAGTATTTTAAAGATTATAATTAGAGAACATTTCTTCAATATTTAGACAATTTCACTCCAAAATAAAATACAACACTGATCTACTTACAATATGACAGCTCATCTAATAATGTTCTCTTCCTATACCAATGCAATCAAAGCATGAATGTTCCCGACTTCAGCTGGAGGGTGATTTCTCTCATTTAGCACAACTGATAAATTACCTATTTTATGAGAGTCTAAGAAGCAAAGACTCATAAACTCTGATGGAGCTGGCATGACATCATTAATTCTGAAGTAGCATTATGGATACACCTCTTATCTTGAAGTACCTAAAAGAACTTTCTTCTACATTAAACAAGGTAGTTCATAGGCAGTGCTTCCCGGAAAAAGGAAATACAGTTACTGCTGGGGTGAAAGGAAAACAAAAACCAGTAGCTGCCCACACACAGCAATGCTGTCCTACCAATTAAGAAAGGAAAACTACTATCCCGCAGACATACAAAATGTTCAGCTGTTCTTACGAACCAGTCTGGGGAATGCTGAGAAGTCAGGGCTGGACTAGTGCATTTGGCAAGTCCAAAACAGTTCCCAGTGCCACAGCTCATTAAAGCCCTGTCCTATTCAGGATCCCTCCTCTCTCCTTCCCCACAAAAATGGTCACAGAGAGGTGAGAAGCATCAAAGAGTTTATGCTCACTGCCACAGTACTTGTACTGGGCCAGTCAGTGCATCTACTGACAAGACAGGAGGCTTGGCTACCACGTGTAGTCCATCACCACCATCAAAGCGTGTTGAGGATGCTCCAAGGGTCTTAGTGTTGGCCTAAAAAGCTTAGGAGAGAGCAATCATTTTGGACTCTCTTCAGCTAGGCAAACGTTCCTATAGTGTTTCAGTCCCTGAGGACACAATCTGAAGCTTATTCTTGTACCATCATTTTCAAATGAAAGACAAAACTTTCATGTAATTGTGCAGACATAGGATTCACAAGTGAACTTTCATGCTTGTGACTCAGTCTGGCCATGCCTGCTGAGGAGACAAATGCTACAGAATTGGACATAACCCACAGGCTACTTCTTCCCAACTTTAAACCATTAGTTTATTTACTAACATGGTGACTTTGCATACCATGTTCTCAGAGGTACAACTGTTCAAGCTCACAGCACTTGTTTTCTGAAAGCTGAAATTTTAATGAAACATCCTGATACAGTTTAACATGAACAATATCTTTCCAACTGCTTTAACTCACTCGTGACACATGTATTTTAAAATTTTCTTCATTTCCTGGCCTAACCTGTTGTGTAAAGTTGCTGCTGTGTGCTTTTAACAGCTGCCACATTCAGCCCTGAAGGCTGCTGTTACAGGGCAGTTAGGGAAAATGTGATCTCTGAGTATCCTTGACATTACTCACACAGATGCGTTGACTAACTGGTCATTTTAAAATATGTTGCAATTCTGGGTAGATGCTGCGGAAGTACAAACATTACTGTTACATTACGGAAGAAGAAAACACTTCTGCAATGGAGGAAAAGAAGGTGGGAAATTCGCTGCTCACACACATGCAGCTTTTGTTCCCTAGTATAGTGCAAATGTCAGGACTTGGGAACATAGGCTTCCATGAAACCTGCTGACACCCTCTATGCGAATTTTTTTCTCTACGATTTGTTTCTGTCTATACATAAATTCTATTTGGTAATATGCTACCTCTTCATAAAGAAGATCTTTAGGCAAATGTAAAAGGGATTTTTTTGAAAGACTTTCTCCATCTCTCCCCGCCCCATACACACTGGAGCATTCTGATGAAAGAAGACCTGAAATGAGGTTCAGCTTCTGAATATTCAGTTCTTACAATGGTGAATCCTCTTAAACAGCTCCAGTAATCTCCCATTAATCTCCCACCAGAGCTAGCATTCTGGGAAAAAGAAAAAAATAATCTCTTAATCCTTTTGGGCTGGGGGAAGTTCCAGGATACAACACAATCAAAAGCATTTGGTATCTGAGCTACAGTTTTCATTAAATCATCTGCCCAGGATGAAGAGGCTCCCTCCAAGTCATCAGCAAGTTTCCTCCCTATCAGATACCTCCATGAATACCAAGGGCATCCCCAGATGGAAAAATACAACTCCTAAGTATGCGTGACAGAGCATTTCAGCCAGAATTACAGAAGCTGTTGGGCCTTCACTGATTTCAGTTCAGTGATCTCATGCATTGACTTGAGTAAGAACTGTGTTGCATCAAACCACAAAGAGTCCAGCTCTTATAAGCTTGACCACATCATCCCTAAGGTCTGTGTTAGGTCTAAATCACACCAGAGTTCATATTTTATATATTTTTTTATCTATACAGTATATAAATCTCATAAGCAAATAGCTAATGAAAAGCAGAACGCAGGAAATTTTACAGGGCAAACAGAGGTCATCTATCTCAAAGAGGCTATGTTGTCTTTTTGATTTCTGCTGCCAAATGTCTTCTTCACAAATAAAAGTTAAGAGCATTTGTTGCATCAGGTTTTATTCCCAATTTTGGTTTTTGTGTTTTATAATGAAAAGAAGTGCACTTTAGATACATTAGCATTTCTCTTCTCCCCACCAAGCACTGAGAAGGAAAATTATTTTTTACCTATACCTGCACACTGCCTGAAACCTGAGGACTGGATTTCAAACTATCGTGAAAGGCTGTGATGGAGCATGTGGGCCCACTACACAGACACAGTGTATTTGTCAAATTTTGGTTGAGATTTAGGCTTCACTGAAGACATCATCATCAACTCCTTTTTCAAACATGGTTAAAGTTCTGAGGTTCAAGTCTAACTAGGACCTTTAGGAACTGCTTCCAACTCTGCATTTCTTAGGTAGGAAGGAAGAGGTCTCTCTGAATCTCTTCTCATCTAATAGACTGAAAAAACAAACCAAAAATTCCTCCTAGCCTTTCTTCTGGGATGTAATGAATAGACCTAAACCACTCTTTGCAGGAACGCTGATTTATGTATTTCAATCAACTTAGCCCTTCCTCCTTTTAAAGCAGGTCAGCAACTGGCGTGGAGGTTTTAAACAATACCTACATAACCCCTTTCTTCAGCTACCCGAGCTCCAGTACAAAGGAAAGATCGCTATCACTATCTTTGGTTTTCAGCTGGAGAAATGGAGGCAGGGGCATCAAAGCCCTTGCCCAGCATCGTTCCCCAGGACTGTGGCGGAGCAGGAAACCCAGTGCTCTGGAAGTCAGACACGCTCCAGGGAAAAGGGTGGGAGAAGAGAAGTGGTTATCAATAATTCTTTCCCTGTTTGCACAGTTACTGGTGAACACAGGGCACCTGCGCAGTCTCCAGGTGAAATACATCTCCACTGAGCAGTTTTATGCAACATACTACAAAGTACCCGGTTGACAGCTTAAAAAGCTCAAGGCACTTCCACATGGATATAGTTTATTCAGTGTCTTCAGCTGGGAGGTACAAAAAACCCAATAAAATCATGTCAATGATTTTGAATTCAGTCTACTTCTGTATTGTTTTGGTTACCCTCTGGCTTGCTTTCTTTATTGTTCACTTTCTCCTAAGGGATAGTGCCAACAAGACCTGCACCGCCACAAAAAAAGAATGAAAAAGAGTCTAGAAGGAACAGATACATTAAGTCTGCCACCTCTCATATTCTCTCCCTTCGTTAAACAAGCGTCACTGTTTTGCTTCATTGCTTCTGTGCACCAGACTAACGGCTTCCAAGATTTTTCCACAACAATATCCAAACCCCTGTTCCAGCACAGCATTCGGGATGATTTTTGCAGTGCACACATATTCCCCCAGCTGACTTCTTTCATTTCCAAGTTATTGTACCATTAGAATGACAGCATCAGATTTATTACATCGTAGATGTATCTTAAATAACCCAGAGAGGCGCTGACATTCCCTGCTCTGGATGGGGCCTATGCAAACCCCTCTTCTCCTGCTGGAAGGACAAGCTGAGATCAGATTGATGTGGAGTTTTTCAGCAGGGGATGATTAAAAATAAAAATCCGGGGGAGGGTAGGTATTTTGAAGAAAAACTTCTCTATTCTCAGAAGAAAAGGAAAACTATTTTGAGGCAGCATTATAAACCATAAGACTGTGCTGAAGCAGAGGTGATAGTGGGAAAAGACTTAGTAGGCTGTAAAGGCAACAGTAGGTTTAGTACCGAGCTCATGGGACCCAGCAGTAGAAATACTGAATTTATTCCAGTCGGCCACTAAATCACATGACTAAGGCATTTCCCTCAGTTTTCTCATCTGTTAAACAGTTAACAATACTGCTTCCCACTTACGATGCCTCAGAGATGCTTGAAAAACACTCCGAGATGCAGAGGAAGGAAGCTGTATGGCAGACAAAAGCTCTCAGTCTTCACAGGGACAAGATCCTATCGTCGTGAACACTACGTTCATGATCCACCAAGACGAAAGGCCAAGCGTTAGTTTGTTGCTTTATATAAAACATAACGCTATCTAAAAAACATAAAACTATATATCAGCCTCAAAGCAAGGCTACTTCATAATTCTGTTTTTCCTCCAAATTACTCTTGGGGAAAAAAAAAAAAACCAAACAGCAAGACAACAATCAGCAAACAGATACAGTCATGACAAAGTTAGCAGCTTTTTCAGTACAAGTATTAACTTGAAAAGCAAGCAGTTTATTGTCTATGGCAAGGTCGGTGTTGCTGCAATTACAGATTTCTGGTATTTACAATTAAAACCCTAATTCTCAACCTATGCAGACCACAAGGCAGAGCACGGGAACAGCCCAGAAGTGTCCTGTCCAGATCCACCATGTAAGCACATGGGCTGAGCGTTGCCTCTACATTCGTGGTGACATGTGTGTCCTGATGAAAATGCAATCTTTTTATATTGACAGAAAACATTTTTCAAAACCAATTATTCAGCAAAGAAGCTGTTTCACAACAAATTATGAGATAAGGCTAAAATCTATCTGTGCTCTCCTGGGCCTTTAAAAGACTGAACGGAGATGAAAGGCAAGCCTGGGCATGCCAGTGGGAGCAGGCAAACGACTTAGACGATCATCAGTTACACACATGAAATTCTCTTTATTGCCAGTGTCTGACTAGAGAGGAGGGGGGGAAAAAAAAATTTTTTTTTTTTTTTAAAATCAATCAGTTGTGGTTAGACTGAAAGACACACAGTTTCACCAGCCATCTTCACTTGTGCTTTATACAAAGCTTCACTTTGTTTGAAACTTCGAGTCTTGCAGCAAGAGATGAGCATGAGGCTTGGTCTGTCACAAGGTAGACTACAGAAGGATGTTGTTCCAGACACAGAAACAGGGCATTACACTTCTCGGATTATATCCCCAGTTGGGTCTTTTGTTCAGGGTGTTTGGGACATTTTATTCCATGCCTCCTTTTCCACACCTAGGAACTGGGGAATAATATGGGCATTTTTATTACATATTTGCATTTTCAATATGGGAGAATATATTCTTTACATGTAAGGCTCATTTCTGCAGCACAGCTTCTCTCTGACCGAAGACTTTTTCTGTTTCAGATTTATACTGGTTTCAAACACCGGCTGAGCCAGGCAAAATAGGGAGAGGGAAACAAGTACCCTGGAAGAAGGGCCACAGGTGGATGAAGTAAGAGTCAGAGGGTGTCCCACAGGAGAACAGGTTCCTGCAGATGCTTGGAGAGCGGAAGCTCCAGAGAGGACAGTTTACCATAATTCTGCAATGAGTAATGAATCCGCATGGCTTCAGCCAGAGCACGTGATCCATTTAATTTCTTAGCGGAGGAAAAGGCCTTTCCCCACCACTGCCTGACTGCACTGTATCAACAACTATTCAGATGACTGAGCTACACTCACGTGCTCCACCGTCACCTCTTGCGTGGAACCAATCCCTACCGAAATGGGCACTTATTCTCTACATTACTTTGCTCGTGACTTAAGTTGTCGTCTTAAAGTTATTTCTTCCCTTGCAGCTTTCCACATTCCCTGCCTGGTTCTGAGCAACTTCAACTTCATCTGACATTAATGACATCACCCCTGTTGGGACCTGCCGCTCCATCCCCTTGGGGGACTCTGGCACAGCAAGTCTGAATTGCATCCAAGTTTGTGACAGGCAGAGCCGTCCTTTCTCAAATACTAGCCAAAGAAAAATGGCTTATTTCGTCATGTAAGAGAGAATGATTTTTATTTTTTTTTTAATTCCAAACCAACTCCTTCCAAAAATAAAAGGCAAGTAAATGGTCAGTTCAGCTTCTCTGCTCCCTTTCACAAGGCCATGACTAAGGGTTGGCAGGCTCACAGCCAGACTGTGAAATGGATGAATTTCCCCTCCCCGCTCTTTTAAAAAGCGTAACATCTTGGCTCACCCTAATGCCTCTTTAATCTCTTTTCAACATTCATGCATTCTCCCAACCAACTAGAATGCAATTGCTGCTGCACAGTCTATTTTTTTAAATAAACATTCCTTGTTCATTTTATTATTCAACATCATCTGTCTGATCCTGCACTATGGAAGCAGAGTGATTTTGGAACACCCATAAGTCACACCACATAAACTAGCCTGAAATAACTTTTTTTATTATTAATTTGTTTTACAGCCTATCATTGCAACCAGCTTATCCTGCCACATATAACGTCTGGATAGCTGTTTAAAAAAAAACCAAAACACAACAACAAAACAACAGAAGATCCAAGGTACAAGCTGTAGCTCATACCACTGGAAGCAAGGGCTGAGGGAGTTGCAAGGAGACAGCCCTTGCTGTCATTTCTACATTTACAGTGCTCCAAAATACTAATAATATTTTAAAGATCATTTGCCATACTACAGCAGAAAGAGATCAATTCTTTGTGAAATTATGAAAAAACAGAGCTATTTACGAAACTGTAAGTCTGCCTGCAGCTTCACACAATTACTGGTTTCTCTATCATAGCAAACGTTTAGGAGACAACATGTCAAACTTGCTCTGTTTGGCATAGGGAATGCCAGTCTCTCTTTCCTGATGCTTTAATTTGGAGGCTTTGCTTTTAACCTGCCATTTTCCCCAAGGTGTCATACACAAGCAGTCCAAGTGTCACAGCACTATATTCCACTTGATACCACTCTCAACTCAAAGCAATTCTACATCAGCTTCACTGGAGTATCTTCTGCTTTCATACTGGCCAAGGAAATCCAAATCACGTTCTCATACAGTCTTGCACCAACTAACCGTACAGGGTTGCATGGTTCAGAACTATTAAGGCAGAAACTAGAAGTGAAACAGTTTCTTCGTGATCTCTCTACTTCTTCTGAAAAAATGAACCCCAGGGTGAGAGTGGTTCCCTTCAACTTTCTTAAGGCAACAAAAGCCTACATGGGAGTCTGTAGCCCAAATTAAAGGGCTAAAATAAAGTATTACCGCAACAAAGAATTGGGGAAAACACCCTCCTACCAAAAAAGCACTTGCTGTATTTTGCTCATTAGATTGCATCAAACTGAAGCCTCATGGAAAGAGGAGGGAAAGGGTTATTCACACTCTAAATTCTTTTCCAGTTTTTGTGGTTTACCAGTCATTTTTCTGCCTAATACTTAGCTTCTCTGCACTTCTGCTTAGGGATAGAGCCTTGCAAACAATAAAATGGTTTAAATGATTACACAGAGTTTCATTTGAAATAATAAAACCATAAAATTTCAATGGGAATTCACATTGGGCCACCAATATATCTGTACTTGAGCCCTATCCTGAAGTCTATTACCAGACATCTAAATCTGGATCTCCTTATGGGTGCCAGCTCTCTGGTGAACGAGGCAGCCTATAGCTGGGCACACTGCTCACTACTGATGTGGCGTCCTGCTGTTCACCGAGGGTTTGGGTTGGTTTCTTCACATTTGACACTCAGCTGAAAAACAGCAGTCAGACACGGAGGTTAGTCTGCCCTCGGATCTCCGACAAGTGATACTGGCTGTATCCAGAGGACCTCCGGTAACAGCCTCACAGTTCCTGGCCAGGTGACTTGTGCCAGTTGCACCAATACCATCCCCAGGGCTACAGCTTCACTTCAAAGTTGCCCTAAATGACTGCCAGCTGGCTCACTGAAGATAAGAAGCAGGATCCTATCAGACGAGCAGGCAATATGCACAAGCTCAAGCCCCAAGATAAGAGGCCACAGCAGACAACCTTAATGTTTAATTTCCGTGAGACACTACCCTTCCCTACTGCGCAGGAATGACCAAAGATAAAACTGTTAAGCTTGGATACAAGAGTAGCATGGGCTGTTTAAACGGTCAGACTAAGTCACTAACGTAACATCAGCCTGCTTAGCACGGCAGCACCAGCACAGTTGCTTTTGAAGCGCTGGCAGAAGGGACAGCATCTTTTGCACAAGTTTTGTAGAGGAGACTGCAGTAAGGCACGGAACACGCGCGAGGCTTGTATTAATAACTGGGTTTGTGTTAGTAGCCGAGGAAGAGAGGGAACAGAGCGGGGATACAGTGTAATCGGATCCTGGCTTAGGAAGGAAAGACAGGGCTGTGCTCTGTATGTATACACACACGGAGAGGAAGGAAAGCCAGAAAACCTTGTCATAGTTGACCACGCTTGCTTTCCACAACTGAGGTTTCCAGCCACCCTTTTTACTACAAAAGAAACAAAATAAATATAAGCGAAGTAGAGGATTTATGCGAGCTCTGTGGGCGTGGGAGCAGGACACACATGACATAAGCTAGTATCACAGCAAGACTGTGAATCATATGGTAATCAAATGAGAAGTGCCTGCCCAAACAATACACACAGTGTTGGACTACAGGTCTTGTAGGCAACAGCGCTGAGCTCACAGACTGCAAGCTAGAAAAAGCCCACAGTGCTGACAAAATGGAAGCCCCTAATAGACGCAACGAACAGCAAAAAATGAAAGACATCCTGGGCTCTGTAACAGTCACAGTTTATCCATCTCCAAGAACAGAACCACCTCAAATCTACAGACAAAACTTTTGCTCCTACTTCACTCCACAATCTCTCAGCTGAAAACTCGCCCCAGAACTTGCACATAATGAATTCAATAAAAAAGATTTAAAGATCTTCTCAGATGCCTTTGAATGCCACCAAACTGTTATTTACTATGTTAAGTAAACTCCCAAACACTCCAACGAAAATTACCAGTTTTCTAGCTACTTTCACCAAACAAAACAAACAAACAAAAAAAGTCCCTGGAGAAGACAGGACTGAGGATTTGTCTTAATATTTTCTGTGGAAAAGTCACCCTCAGAGTAGGACTTCCAACTCCCTGGAAGAGGAGCACTTTTTGTCAGCCCTTTGCTCTTTGGGAGCTTGAGCCATTTCCACACTGCTCAGCGCGGGTCATCCTTTCAGCCGAAACCTTTAAAAGCCACACTCCTGCGTGCAGCCTGCAGAGTTTATAGATTCCACTGTGGGCATTCAGATATAGCACTGATACATGAGAATTAAGACAGACGCATCACTTGTGCCATTTGGCATTTATGGAGCAGCTTTAGCCCAAAATATTTGTTGGTTTCAGCCTTTGCCCTGGCTAATTCTTTCAACAGCCTCAAAAGGCATTCTCTCTCCCAATTCCTCTTAGCTTTCAATCATTAAATGCTAAAATCAGTGTGTGATCAGTATACGAAACATTGTTCAAAGCCAGAAGACCCTGGGTTTTAGTACTTTTTCAGGTTCAGAAGAGTAGCGGTAACAGAAAAATGCAGCAAAACTCCGAGTCAAGCAGGAGGTGCTGAGCCGACCTGGAATCCAGCTCTGACCGAGATCTGGACAACCAGTGCCCTGTACTCAGGAAAAAGACAAAGGCCTGGATGTCATCTCAAAATAATCCCACAACTCAGAGAAAAGAAGTGACATTCAACAAAATGCAAGGAATACGCAAGCTTAAACAGTAAATGCCAGAGCAGAAGATTAAAATAAGTCACAGCTGAAGCAAATCTAGTGAAAACCACAAGCATAATAAAAAACAGACAGAAAAACACAACGTATCTGGGTCACTAGCTATGAGTTTTCTCTGATAATGTTTCCAGTAAGTCCCAGAAAATAAATCTCATTGTGGAACCTATAAGAACAGCCCTTCTGGGTTACAAGAGTGTATATGGGTTACAAGAGTGTATACATGCACGGATGCACGAGACTGAGAAGTGGGTTTTAGGAAGCAGCATAGTCTATGATTTCTACAAACCAGTGTAGTTGCACAGTTTTCTCTGAAATAACATCTGTACGCGCTGAGGGGAGGCAGAAAGGAAATACGCTCCTTAAAAACATGCTCCACTTCTTTTTACAAGCAAAACCACATACACACTCGACCACTGTTAGCCCCTACTATAAGGCTAGTGTGATCAGCAGTCCCCTACGGCCTCAGTCTCCCTTATTTGAACATTCAAGAGTCATGGGAGACCTACAGGAAAGGCCATGTCCAGAAGCTACAAAAGCAAACAAATCCCAAATTGTTATGCTCTTTAGAGCAGTCCTACCTTTCCCTATGAGAGGTTGTGGCACAAGCTGGAGTTGGAGTTACGGTACTGACCACACTTCGTCAGTACAAGCACTGACAAGTCAAGGGATATACACCTGCCAGGGGCACAGTCAGGGAAAAGGCAAGACCAACTTCTATTGACAACAGTTAGTTGAGTTGTTCTGCCAAGCTGAGCAGCCAGAATTCCACTTCTCTGTACATGCAGCCCCTCTTCTCCTCTCCTTAGGCCATCTCCATCCACCTTTTTTACTTGTTTCTTCTTCCATGGTTGTCACAGCTGCTTGTCAGAGCTCATCTCGGACTGAAAGCTCTTTTGGACAGAAAAAGCAGTGCCTTGCACTGTAAGTCTTGATATATAGAAACAGCGCCCAGAGGTGAGCTTTGGATTCGGTGGAAAGCTTTCCTGCTTACAGTGGATAACAGCTCATCTTTTAAACAGGTGCTGCCATATGTAGCTAAACAATCGATGGTCCTTTCTCCACCGTAACAACAGACGACACTGGACTACTAACCATTTGGCCTAAACTATCCCAAATGGAACCACGGACATATTTAAGTAGCCCTATTACTTGCACTGAATCGCCACACTGAAGACAGCCCACTGCAACAACAGGACTACCCAGGCGGCAATGCTGAGAAGACTCTCATACGTAACAAAGGAATAAAAGACCTGTTTCTCCTCTTGCGTACACCAGGATGCTGTGACACCACTGACTTGTGCAACTTATGTACCAACATCACTATGAGCAAAAAGAGACTAAGACTCAGACGCTATTCTGGCAGATGAAAGGCTTTGTAAAAAAGCACAGGCAATAGTTGAGCTATGCAGTACATGCCATTATCTGCAGACATGCTTATTAAAGCTTTAGCAGCCTCCAGGTCTCTTACGTTAAAGAAACAACAGTAATAATGTGCAATGCAGTTTGGTAATTGTCACTGGCCAGGCAAAATAAGGATAAGTTAAGCATGCACTTTTCCTTCCTCTCAAAACTGGAGAATCCTCCTACCCCACTGTTCAACAGGGAAACATAAGTGTACATACACATACCCATCTTTCATGCATTGGGCATTCAGCCAGTGCCACGCTCCCAGGCCAGCTATTGTCAGGTTAATACATCAGACCTGCTTTTGATGGCCTATATTCATTTCTGCCTTACTTACACATCACAATTCGGGAAAACCTTGGTGAAACCAAGTGAATTTCCCAGTAAACCATTTGCTCATCTTGAAGAGACCGAGAGTCTGGGTTGTATTCGTAGGAGGAAATGGTGAGAGGCTTGCAAAGCCAGCCTTGCATAACCTCACTGACATCAAAGGCTTGCCAGGGTTTTAAATCAGATCAAAATTTGACTATGCAGCATTTGCACTAGAAACAATCAAAACTCAGATATCCTTAGAAGCAATTTTTGATTCATGCTCAAATTTTAACCAAGAACTTTTCTTTACAATTCCTGTGTCTTTATTTTTCATAAAGCAGAACAGTTTAAGATAAGATTGTTCATATTTAGTAAATCAATTTACAGGTCTTCTAAAGCAACTGCTTAAAATGTCTGAGCCCATGCAGAGAACACCAGAATGCTAAACATCTGACATGTTCAGTGAAGCATTTCTATAGAAAATTAAGGATAGATAAGAAGGGTATGAGGAAAGAGGACAAAGTGTAATCAGCAGAGGGGGGAAAAACCCGGCCTGCTACCTGCTAGGTTTTTTGAGAGGCAAATAACTGACCTCAATGAAAACACAAATACCAGCTTACTGCATTACATTTTGCATCATGGATAATACATACACCTCCCCTCTGTATTGAAAATAAAACTCTCACTTGAGCTTTCATGGTTACTGTGCAGCTGGAGAGTCTCAAGACTAAATGGCATCCTTAGGTTACAACTGGAAAACATGCACAGTTTTGTAGCTTGTAAGTGAAACAGTTTTGTATTTTAGCCGTTGCCCCAATTCATGAAAAGCATGGAGTGCATCTAGGAGACGTTCACTGTCCACGGAGGGAGAGGTATTAGCAAAGAGAAGCTGCAGTTCTCAAGAGCCAACCTAATCCAAACATCATGAGAGCCTCCAACCTCCAAATTCATAGGCCCAAAGTTCAGGGGAAAAGCTCCCATACACAAGGTATGTCACTTGCTGCTCATGTGCAAGAATCACACCGTATCAGCAGACCGCATCTCACCAGCAACCGCATGCATGGGAATCTGGCACAAACTCCTAGCTGAGAACATCCAGTGCCAGCAGGAATGAGAGCTTTGCCCCCTGTTTTTTCCAGAGTCTATCCTGAGGATGAACCTGCGGGAGGAACCCCTACGTCCCCGCCGCCCCTCCAGCCAAAGGGCAGGTGGCGTGCCACATCCACAGCACCCACTTCTCCCTGACACTAAGAATACCCCAGCCAGGCTGTATAAGGCATGCACTGAAAAGAAATTTACAGCATGTGTGTAAAGGTAAAGACATATTATTGCGAAACAGAGGTGTATGTACATCACAGGAGCAGAAGTGACGGATACCCATAGGATTAAAAGTCTAGTTTAGTGGGGGTCACTTTCTGCGCAGACAGGAGTTCATACATGCCTTTGTTCTTAGTCACCTAGGTAAGACAAATTTACTCAGATGGAACAGATATATGAACAGCAACAAGGATTAATTACCACATAATTAATTAGTGGAAACATCTGGATGAAATGATAAACCAGTGGAAAGATTAAAAAAAAAAATTGAACTGTGACACAGATCCTTAGTAAACAGATCCGGTTATTACCATTAACACACACAGGCAGCATTACTCTGTTTCTCTCTCTGCCATATAAAGTTAAAATTAATTATGCAGTACAGCCATTGACACCCGAGATCGATTCACTATCAGCTATCCTCTTACAAGGCCAGACTCTGAGAGGAGAAAACTTTGTAGATACCTGATACTGTCTGAGCATCTGTTACCTCGGCATAGTATCTGCTTAACGCAGCAACCACCTCACGTGGCACGCTACAGATGCGGGAAAAAAAAGGGGGAAGGGGTGTATTTAATTTAAAAATATGCACTTCATAGTTTATCACATCCATTTTATGGATAAATACAGGAAGGCACAAAGGAGCTCACTGACTCGTGGCAAACTGTTTGACCCTGCCCTACTTTTAGCATGAGCTTCCTTTTTGGACTGCAAAGTCCCGGAGTTTGTCAGACAAACATGAGTAGGCTATACTGCACGTCACTGCCATGAGGCACTTTCTCTCTGCAGCAGAAGATACAACAACTTTCACCTCAGAGTCCCAGAAAGGAATAATAAAAGGGCTGTGAGATTAAATCAGCCCAAATTGATAATGAACTCCAGGTTTGTTTTGAACTGAGCTCACTCTTAAATTGCGTCCCTTGCACTAAGTGACTCAGGGGATTGGTTTGGAATCAGGAATGTTTTGAATTGCTATGTTCTGGATTTCATTATTCCCCTCTGGGCAAGTGGATGCATTTGAGAGCTTGAAATTTCATTTGTAGAAATCCTGCTATAGCTGGAAAAGCAGGAATCAAACCAACCAGGACAGAATACGTGCTGATGCCTCTGAGTCAGCATTGAAATTCCTGTCCCACTTCAGCATTTACCAAGTCTGGAAGGGGCGAGGGGGGGGGGAGAAAAGAAAAGGAAAAAAAAAAAAAAAAAAGGAGGCTTTCCTTACAGTACCAGCGACGCACAACCACGTGTGTGGTACGGGAAACAGTCTTGGTCTCTGCTTTTCAGAAACTTTTTTCTACGTGAAGAAGCTCATTGTACAATACTTACAACTCTATTCCTGTTCCTCGTTTACTCTGTTTTGCACCTTCCTACCAGCTGGTGGCTGTAACTGCTGATATCAGTTAGGGAGAAGTTAGTATTTTTCCTTTTGACAGGAGACTTGTTGCTGCAAGTCTGATATATTTAACATTCTTTCTACCCAGTTCATTTACTAACACACAATAATTAGCTTCCAGAAACAATTGGTGTAGCTCAAAGGACTTGTTCACTGAGATTTGTAACCAAAGTTTTTAGTCTGAGCATACGCAAAGGGGAAAAAAAAAAAAAGACAGAACGTGTTCAAGATGAGACTTGAACCAAAGCCTCAGCCCAGTACAGCTCCTGCACAGTGCTGAAACCCAGGTGATAACAACAAAGGCATGCACAGAAGCAGAAAGCTAAATTCTGCAGCACAAGCAGACCTCAAACGTGACTGCAATTGTGTGGAAGATGTGCTTCTACTCCTTATGGCCATTGTCTCTCTTGGCTCACTTCCAGCAATAGTCATAGAGGTTTTATGGGCAACTCAAATATAAGATGAGACAAAAAAATTAATGGAGATACTGACCGCACACATACCATACATTAAAGTAATTTGATTTAAAAGACAACTATTAGTGCTGGTCTTTCTACAGCTACCTGCCTTCCCAAGGAATAATCAGGAGACAGCAATTAAATCACAACTTTATGCTCCTTAAGGAGTTAAAGTAAATAGACATGTGTCTGTCACATTTAAAACAAGAAAAGCACAAAAAGTACTTATTTTGGGAGCGGTGGAGACAGAAAGAATATTCTCAAGGGTTCAAAGGCAGAGGTGGGAAAATGAGGTGGTGAGACGGCCCCCAGGTCATGGTTTGTACAGTAAAAAGACCAAAGCACTAAAACAAAAACTCTGATAGCTGACTGGGATCACCATCAGGGCGGGTTCAATGGAGAGATTTCAAAAGTTTAAGTGAGAACAGCCCCTGCCTGGTTAGAGCAGGGGGCTCTGATTGTGGATAGAGGGGAGTTTGACTTTGAAAGCAAAAGTTAAGATGATATTGGGGTTCAAAGAACAAATTAAGAAGCAGGAGATCTTGGTGGTCTTCACCACCTCAGACACGGTTTCATCTCCCACTCTATCACTACTTGCTGAATTTTCAAAACTCCTTCCATACAGCATCTCATACTGAAAACAGTAAATGGCTGTTGTGAATCAAGAAATTCAAGATCTAGCTTTGTCTGGCTCTTCATGTTTTCATTTGTAAAGCAGAGGCAATAAACATTGCACTACTTCAAAGCACTGAAGTGCTTTGAGATCCTCATAATGAAAACACTAGGAAAACTACAGTTATGATCTGCTATGTGATCACTATATGAACAGCACAAGCTTGCTCTCTCAGATTTACAGCTCCTTTACAGATCATTCATTTTATTTTTGGTGTTACAACTGAAGTAGCTGATGACTAGCTTACTGAATGCAGAAATGCTACTGTACTCCTTGGAGTATTCCTTCCTGCACCTCTTTCCCCACCCCCAGACATATGTTAGTAGTTAGAAGCAGCTTGCTGAAGCTCAAAGTTCGACAGAGCTTGGGGGGGGGGGGGGGAAAAAAAGTATATCCATGTTCAGAACACAGCAGAATACCTAAAAAGACCCCCCCTTGTCTCTCTACCTACATACACACACACTTGTTGTCTCTATATAAGGCCAAGGAACATCTAACCAACTGAAGCAGTAAATAATTGAAATGGCCCCTACCTGTCCTTGAATAAAAAGAATAGTTAAGTAATGAAAGAACTCAGATTTTGGTAACATACATACACTGTGCATTAGTATGGATCAGAAGGAGTTATCCCTTAGCTTTAATGATGACAATATCAGCACAGTAACTATTGTAGTTTATCTCGCCTTTACTGATGTGGTGGCAGTCTCACAGGAAGGCTGAGCCCTGTATCCGAAGCGGTGCGGTACTCCCTAACAGAAGTTCTGAGGAGGAACGGGGAACACCACACAGGACTAGTAAATGGAAAGGAAGAATGGCAAACCTGCTGCTAGGAATCCCTGATAGACAACAAAAAAAAAGTTCTCCTGCTTTCTGATTTCTCTTATGCCAGAGACCTGAAAAGGGCAGGAGGTAAAGAAAGAGGTAGAGGAAAGAGCCGCTGGCGTCTCTGGGCCAAGGCCAGGAACATACAGCGATCAGGAGCCAAACGAGAAGAAAGAACGTGGTTGGTGATGAACATGCCACCAGGGTGGGGAATACCATCTGCAAAGTGCTAATTCCAATCGTCATCACTGTGACAAAAAAACCCCAAAACACCAAACCAGTGCTTGTGAGCATCAGAGTACAGCCAGCCATATACTTTTACACATACCACTTCAGAGCTGTAAGACGATGGGAACCACAGGAACAGACACCAAATCGGTGCCTACTGGAAGACGGATTCGTATCTCATTCACTTCCTCAGAAGCACGTCTGTTACACAAACTCCCAGAAACACTGGCATCCCGCCCAAAGAGCACTTATTCAGCCAATTCAATTAATGTTATCATTAAGTCACAATATATCTAATGAATGGGACAGCCAAGTTACTACTTATTATCACAGCATTTCTCTTTGGAACAGTGTTAGTGACAGGATGCAGAGAGCACATTCTGATGTACAGACGGCAGGGAGCGGCTAAGCAAAGCTAAAACAGCCTGGACAAATCAGCTACTCTGCTCCGACTTCCAGAACTGGTCCTGGGAATAGAATTGTCACCTTGGCTTTAATTTGCATAGGGCCTACACCAGACTTTCTCCTGGTAAGAAGCAATTCTAAGTGAAGAATTCAACAAAAGCAAAAATATTATAGCTTTTCAAATTTTTAATCAGTTAATTAACCAGAATACTGACAACAGTATTCTGGAAGCTTTTACATGGCATGCCCTTTTTTTTTTTTTTTTTGAAAGCATAGAGCACTCAACTCGAGATCACATCTTTTTTCACATTTAGCTAATTGCTTGGCAGCACACGTCATGATAAAAAAGCTGCCTGTACATGTTCACGTATTGGAGTTACCCAGCGGAGGAACAGCAGGGGATTCTTGGAGTTTCAGCAACACTAACAATCTCACTGTTCTCATTCCACTGGGATTGCTTTCTAAAACCTAGTTATCTCACAGTTAATATCCCAAAACAGAAGCATTCTAAAAAAAGATGACATGAAAAGTTTGAAATTCCACCTGCACCTCTCTGGATTTTAGCTCCCTTTGTAGACCCTCTATCTGAGATGCCCTAAAGCTTCATGCACCGTTGTAAATGCAATATGCTGCTGAACATAAGTCACGGACCAAGACGTTAAGAGTTGTTCTGCTATGGCTGAAGCTTGGTCTGGCAGAAAGCTGTAGATAAGCAATGAAATGCTGACAGGGGAAGGGAATGGAACTGGACTTCCATTCCCGGACTATCATTGTATTACAGGTTGGGAATAAAACCCTGCAGGGTTCATCAGCATAGGTAATGAAGCCTGGCAGAAGCATTATTTATAAGATCTCACGTATGCTTATAATCATAGATGTAAAAAGAATACAGGATTTTGCATTAAAGTCCTAGCTTCAGACTTTCTTCAGAAATTTAAATGCTCCCAGCTAAACGAATAACTTGGGTATTTCCGATGCAATATGATTAAGGCTTCATAGCTATAACTTCTCACATGTGGTTTCGAATGTACTGTTTTGTTTACAAAGGACATTTGATCCAGTTCTCTGATCGAACCCAGTGCCTGGCAAGTTAAAAGCCATGATCAAGGCTGACTTCTTCCTTAACTCTATAGACCAGAGTTCAGGATTTGCCTGATCTAAGTAAACTGCACAAATCAGAGCGTTTTGATTTTAAGTCTCCATCTTATTTAACTGGCAGATTATTGGTGTTATTTTTGCTGACGCTGTTTTCTAGGAAAAATGCTTAGCTGACCGCTGAGCATTGTAGAGATGCTTGTGATAAGTCTGAACAAGTTAGCCTTATCACTGGAAGCACAGTAATTGCAACAGCACAGCGCTAAACATGGGTTAATATACCCTGCTAGGACTACCAAGATAAATCTGCCTGCAAGGAACTCCAGGGCACCACAGCTATCTGTCCTCAAATATTCAGCTCAGCTCTGGTATATGCTGCAGCATAGGAACACCTGGAATCCGAGAGAAACAAAAATATCTAAGAAAGGAAAGAGATGGTCATCATGAACTGGGAAGTTAAACTAATTTTTCTTGAGTTTTCCTACTTAAGTTTTCTCTGTAGTTTCTGAACCTTCCAATAGTTGTTCTTACAATTACAGATCAGGAGGACCTTGGAAGCCTGGGACAGTATTTTTGTGTTTGTGAACTGAAAAGGTGCATGCTATTGCATTCTGTGGACAGAGGATGAGTCAGGAGGAGCTGTTTGCCACTGCCCTCTTGGGTACTCCAAGGGCAGCTCTGCCGTGCTAGACGTGTTGGTCTTGCCAGCAGGCTGCCCTTGTGCCTCTGCTGGGACAGGAACAGAAAAGGGCAGAATATCCATACCAGTGTTGGCTGTGGCCCTTCGATACTAACTTCTGAGTCAGTCCAGGTCCAGATTGCGCTACAGATTTTTGTAACAGATAGGGAAAGCTTGTTTGTGTGTTTCCACAGCATGCATCTCTGATTTGAGCTCCTGGGCATTACCGCTATATCAATAATGGTATCCCAGTCTCTCAAATTACAATAATCGAAACAGACAAGACTTACTGGGTTTCATTTTTATCTCAGTTCAGGTCTTCTTCCTCATCTAGGAGACTTTCATGTTTCAAGCAGTGGGGCTTTCAGCACTTCCCTGCAAGTCTGCTTGACAGAGGAGATCCACTGTCAGGGAATTCTTCTCCTTTGGTATTCAACTTGAAGTTCCTTTTTGCTTCCTCTTTTCTCTGCCAATTACCTCTCTGGAGTACACTAAGCAAATCCTTCAACATTTACATCTTTAAAATAATACGGTATAATTAACTCCAGGGGAACAGCTTTCACCAAACTATATATATTTACCTCTTTTAATCTTGTATTATTAATTTAACCCCTCCAGCCAGTCTCTGAGTTGCTTGGGTTGCTCTCCTCTGAGCTCATGCCAATTTGTTAAGCTTTTTTCTGGCAACTAAAATGAAAAAAGCTGAGAGCAATGTGGTAGGTGTGGTCTTTTCTGAGCCACAGAGAAAAATCTCTATGGTTAATGTCCATTCTGAACCATAAAGAACTACAGCACATTAAAAGACTTCGTAAATGGAAACTAATTCCCACACTATCTCTCTGAGGAGGGGAAGTAAGCGTCTGACCTGTTTCACAGATTGGAAACAAAACGTTTTACCTGTGGCCGCAAGGGGAGAGTCATTGTGAGAACCATGTCTGAAATTCAGCATTTTCCCTTTACTCTCGAGTTTAGACCATTTCCATCGCTCTATAAAACAAACCCAAGGAGCTTCAGAGAGAAAATTTTCAGAAAGAAGTGACTTAGTCCCAATTGTCCTGTAATTCTGCTTCTAGCACTCTGCTCTTTGGTTATCGTATTGGCTCTGCTACCGAGTACCATTTTGCTTCCCAGGGTTCAGACACCGTTATGATACTTGACTTCCCTCCCTCATTCTCATCCACCTGAAATTGTAGTCTGAATCTACAACTCTCTGGAGCCCAATCCACTTAAGCTTTGAAGCAACTGTCAAAATATAGTACATCAAAGCATAAGACCGAGAACACGCAACATCTCTGAAAAGCCACAGTGCGAGAAATACGTTTCTCAAGAACTAGAAGTCAGAGGTGTAGATTTGTAAAAAGAACTGAACATAAAGCAGTTCAGTGCAGGACCCTTCTATTTGGGTAAAAACTCTGTAACGTTATAAAGTGTTGGCACCATTCAACTCGTGCTTCATATGTTTCAGCAGCACTGCGGTGTTGTTGGTCTTGACAGACTAAGCAATGCCAAGTCCTTAGAGTGTGCTGCAGTGAAACTGTTGCATGTCTGGCTGGAGAAGGAGCAGCTGTAGAGTGAGACCATAGACTAAAGAGAACATGTTTCAGCTTGGTTTTTATTTTTTTTTAAAGCCATTTCTACACCTTCTACACTTAGTTTGTTTCCTTTGCACTCTCACTCACACTCTGAGAACGGCTCTTTTTTGTGCTTGTTTCCCCACATGACTGCTTCTGGAACCTTTTTCCAAGAAGTTCAACAGAACTTTCTAAAAACAATACAAGTATCACGGTCCTTCTATATCACCGTATTAGTGACAATTGCAGACAATTCTGGCTTAATACCTTTGATCTACTAAGTAGATGACCATATCTATATGCTTGATAATTAAACAGAATTTGAATAACCTGAAGCAGTCTGTATGGCATGAGTGCACTTTGTCTAGCACTTGCATGAGTTTCCAAAGAACGATGACAAAGTAAACACCAATGCTGAGCTAGACACAGTTAAAATCAGTGCCTGATGCACCATGCTCAGGCTAACATATTTCTTTACTGCAAATATTGGTCGCACTCAGAAGTTGAAAAACAATGAGGAAAAAAAATTGAAAAAGAAAATCCTGGAATATTATTCTAACTAAGATTCAGGAACTTTCAGGCTTCTGCATTTTTAGACTACACTCCATGGTTTTTAAAACTTCTCGCTATCACAGAAGCTAAAACCTGAAGCTGAAAAAAAACCCCTAAGCTGAAATTGTCCCGTAATTTTCTAAGCAATCACTTAAATATGATGTCCATCATACAGCTTTCTGGCCTCGGAGCTGGTTGCAAGAGACATCCCATCTGTTTCTTCCCTCCTCAGTCCCACGTACTCTTCACAACAGCCTCCTTAAGCATTTGTATACCCCGTCTGTACCAATTTGTGAGCTCACAGAAGACAAATAATCCTAAGGCTTCTAAAGCCAGCACGTCCCCATTCACATCCCCTTTCCCAAACAGCTTTTTCTTTCCACAGTGCTGTCGCCCAATTGCTCCAGTACCTCCCATGCACCGATCGATAGCCCAGCCGTACAGAGCAGGCACCCTTCAGTCTCTCTGCCCATGGGAGGCCCCACTCCTGATCTTTCTGATGCTTACAACAGGGGACCCAAGAAAAAAGAAAGTGACAGACCTTTCAACCTTCTTTGGCTGTTATCTGGTACCCCCAGAATGTGGAGAGACACAGAGCCATGGAGACTTACAGAGTGTTGAATCTGTTCTCTAGATAGAATTTTGCAGTGATTGTGGAAAAAACCTATACCTTCCACCAACACTAAGTATAAAAAGCTGGAAGAAAAAAAAATAAAAAATTGGAGGAGGTGCTTGAGAGATCCTAGAAGAAAATATCTTCCAGAAAGGCAGAAACTCCTGATGACACAGCCCTTCCAATCAAGGGAAAATAAGAAACTCGTAGAATCATGTAAATTAGAACAGAAGCGACAAATACTCTCAATTCTGTTTCTTAATAGGTAATCATCATGCCTGTATCTGGACAGGGAAGAACGCCATTTGAGGGGAGATTTCATTTATCCTGGAACCTAACCTTTCCCTGGGGAATCTCTTTCACGAAGTTGCATACAATACCTCTATTCACTGACCGCTTATTTCCATTAGTTGCTTTGCTTTAGGGGGTCCGTTCCCCGCTCAGCCCTTTCCTCCAATTCCCCCTCCTCTTCCCTGTACCATCACACAGTCACTTTGTGAGCCACGTTACTTTCTTCCATTCTGTTATCCTTGCAATATATATTTGATGTGCTTGGCGTACAGAACTGATGTCTGTTTAGATTAAAACCATGTTGTAATTCGGAGGAAAAACATACAAAGCCACGGCTGAGCATGACAGAAGAAAGCTATCCCCAGTTTTGGAAGCTGCAGTATGTCCCCACTGGGGATAGCCTAGTACCATGTTTATTACGTTAACCAGAAACAGGGGAAATGGCTGAGGTTTCGCTGGTCTTTCCGCTCCATACTGTACAGAGGCCAATGCTCGTTCCCCCCAGCTATGTAGGGTGCACATTTTACACATACTCCCATTTCTACTTAATGGTTCTTCCATCCTTTCAAATAACTCTCTCCACTCTGGCAAGCATGTGATTTATGGAACCTCAGCAGAAACTAATGGATTACACAGTTAATGAATGAATCAAACAAACCCAAGAGGCTAGACCATATGATCAGCTGAATGGGACTGAGTTTTTTAAATGGCACTTTTACTGCTGAGGTCTTTGCGCTTGGTTATACTAAAGTTTCAAAGAGCCACAATCCAGACAGATACTGCATTGTTTAAAAAACATGGAATTTTTCAATGTGGCTCTGCCTTCACTGGCATCTTTCAGCAGCATCTGAATTAGCTGCAACTGATGCAAAAACTGCTCTATGACAGCATATACAAAGCTTTGGACAGAACAACTTTGGGAGCATTCTCTCTCTCAAATCTAGCTATAGCATCTTGCATTTCTAACAGGATACTTCTCTTGGAAAATATCCAGGGCTATGAAATTCTATCTGCTCAAATTTTGCCCTTTTAGTAGTAATATCAGCCAGAACTTCTAAGCTGGCTGCATACAAAACGTACCCTAAGCATGGCCTCGAAAGGGTGGGATACCTGGAGACTCCAGCAGAAACCGCAGACTTTGCCCCAAACTTGCATTCCAACAACTATCTTTGATAAAAGTTTTGCCTTTACATCAGCCTGAAGAAGCTCTTTCAACATCACAGCCTATTAGGCTCGCAAACGTAAAAAAAAAAAAAAAGAAATAAAAAAAATCTCCCTTCAGACATAAGAAGTCGTAGTAGCCTTATATTACAGATATAGAATAAGAGGTAATTCCGTAGTAAGATCATGCAGAAAGTCACTGAAAAAACGAATAACTTAGCTAAGGTCTGCTGTGTCCCAGTCTCTTAATTAATGCATTAACTTCACATGACTCAGTTTACAAAATACAAGGCTCCAACATGAGCAGTTAATTTAATTAATTGTGCTGATACCAGGGGATACATCCCCTAGCTGTTCTAATTTGGTGTCTTAGGAGTAAGAAAAATTCTGACACATGCATTTTCTTATATTACTTTTTTCCCAGTAAGCCTTTGAGGGTTTTTTCTACAGCTTTTGACTTCAGCAAATCATCATTTACAGACCCACAAAGCCAGTTGTTGGGTTGGATTTGCAAAATCTTATCATACATGTTTTGATTTTGTGCGATCAAAACCACAGATGGTCTCGATTCAGGTCTAACTTTATTCAAATATGAAAGGTGTTTTTTCCGAGACACCTAATTCATATGGTGGAGAATGGAAATAAGTCTAAGAACAGTCCAACTTTCTTTTATCATACCACAACAAAACGGTACAGGCAGATCAAGTTAGTGTTCTCAACACCAGCATTTACTTATTGAGCTATGCATACAACTTTGGGCTTACTATCAAATTATTTTAAAAACGTGAAAATTTGTTTTGTTTCGACTGAAAGTTTCTTCAGCTTTTATATTAAATGCAGGCAAATTTAAAATGACAATTCATATTGACATTAAAATCTTTGCCTTTTAAATATAAAATGGAAATGTTTTAAACTTTTCAGATTTTAATCCTACTTCTTAGGCCTATGCTCTGAATTTGGTGAATACCCATTTTTAGCTCAAATTAAACTGCACTTTTGGGGAATGAACTATTTGATAAATATTGCCTAGCGTTACTCAGTATTTCTTCTCTTCTGCCAAAGAAAGGTCACCAGAGGGAATGAAGAGATTTAGCTGAAAATTAGTTTAAGTTAATTATTACACATTTTTCAGGCTCTTCCTACATAGGGGAGAACAAATATTGCAGAAACAGAAGTTGTTTTATGCACATAATTTGAGAATATATTTTGTAGAACAAGTGAAATTCCCAAAAAGGATGTTGTAGTTCACTTACTCAGCACACACGCAGCAACAGCTTACAAGCTTTCTTCCCCCCACTCTTTAGGAGTTCTTTGACTTATTCCAACTGGATAACTCCTACAGACCTAAAATCATTAAATTGGTGGCTTTTTTGTTAGTACTACTAAAAGAGAGAAATGTTATCTCTTTGAGTGGTGCCTTGTGTTGATGGGAAGAGAGAGGTCATCAAACAATTTCACACATGATACTACAGGATTTGCTTAATTAGACTTTACCATTCTGAGCTGCAGATCATCTCAGCAACTTAGCCGTAAATACTTACCAAGACTAGCCTTTTCCCTACCCAAACACTAAATTGTTTTTACTTAACAAGTCTTGTGAGATTCAGCATTTTGATATCAATCATATTTACTATTAGCTACCAGCACTGAAAAGACAAAAACTACTTCTATTCTTGGAGACTAATATAATTGATTGAACCCTGCTCTGCACTTTATGCCATGTGGAAAAATAAGCGGCAAATAGTATTTCTCCCTTTCTCTCCCCACAAAGCCTGACATTTCATTTCATCTGAGCGTTTTATTGGTTCTCACATCTGGATTATATAAATTTAAAGCGCAGTTTTCAATATCTGTGTTTCTTAAGGTTACAGTATTTGACAAATCCTATTCGCCAGGCTGTCAAATTAAATTAACACGGGCAATGGAGGGGGAACAAAAGAATAAAAGAGGCTAAGTTTTATTCCCTGGTGTTCAGAAAGTGAGACAAAATTAACCCCTCTGAAGGGGAAGCACCAGCCCCGACAGACAAGCCTGCTAGAGTGGTAACAGGCAACATGACATAAATCCAGAAATTACGTTGGCTGGCATCCCAGAGATTAACTGGCCTTTACCAGGCCATCAGGTTCCTATAAACAGAAGCCACGCTTCAACTACTCAGAGCTTCCCGTCTGAGGCAGTAATACTTTTTGTTGTACCATCAACTGAAGTTTTAACTACAAATCAACAGCACTAGGTAGGATACATCTAATGCTTCTTTCAAGGATTCTTACTTGCATTCAGTCAGAAACTTCTGAAAGACACTGTGAACTCACCAGTGGGCCAGAAAGATTAACTGGTCCCATGGTTGTTTAGCTGATCAGGACAGTTATGTCTCAAGGGATGTTCTTCATATCACTCCTTTGAAAATTCTTCCTACGTGGTTGCCCACACAGAATCTTTTTTTATCTTATCCTCCAGGGTGGCTTTTGTGCTGACACCATGCTTCAGCAGCCATATGCTGCGGAGGGCACTTATCATCAACAAACAGAAATGCACACAAAGCCCAGAAAAATAGTAACAATAGAAGTAAAAGTCAGGGGGCTTGTCTGCATGAATCAGCTTAATCCATAACAGATGCTTAAATCCAGTATAGCGCTGATTAGACTTACAGGTGAGACAAACTCATATAGCAATCCTGCATGTGACCAGTACTTATTTTTATCTGTTAGGAAAAAATCTGGATCACAGTCTGCATCAAGATGGCATCTGAAGGTCTCTGCAGGGGCCAAGAGGGAGAATTCTTTCCTCAGAATTACATGGGGGCTCTGCAATCACTACTGCATTTCTGAGATGAACTCGGGAAATTGATGCAAATCCAAAAATCTTTACTAGTGAGGTAGCCAGATCCCAGAGGTTGGAACCAGGTGGTCTCATCTTCACTCCACTCTTCCTGCAACTGCATTTTTGCCCCCACTGGCTTCCTGCATCCCTCTCAGGTACAGATGGATGGACTCCATACATTCTCTCTTCCTGGGTGAAACTCTGCAATTCTTGTTTCAAAACAGAGACTACAACTCATGTACGCTCCATGATGCTCACCTAAATAGAACGAAATGGGCTCAGCACCTGAGTCCACGACTGTCAGTGAAGAGCGCGACAAGACAGCTCTCTAACATTAAACTTTAGCAGTAAAGCATCTTGACAGAAAGGACTGAAAACATACACCAAGACAGTTTCAATTTCTTTCGGTAGTTCAGCATAACAAGGCTCTCAGACCAGCTGAGCTTTCATGACTCTTTTATCATGAGATAGAGACAGCTTTTAACTATTTACAGTGTATTTGACTGTCTGGCTCCCAATATTTATTAACTTCCACGTTTCCTACTTAGAGGGCTTCAGAGAGAGCGTGTTCACAGCTATTACGGCATTTCTTCCTACTATCTCCAAGTAATTTTGGGGGAAGTGACTGTTTAACTAATTCTTCTTAAGCTCTATGCAAATCAGTATTAAACCTGAGTAACATCTTTGCATCTTAAACATCTTCACATTCACGGTCCATACGTCACATAGACCCCCTATTGAGTAGCCTCATAAAATGGAGACTTACATTTTAGGAAATCAAGGAAACCACATGGCTTGGTTATCAGGATTTTTTGTTGTTGTTGTTGTTAACAAAGTACATATATGCACAGATTGAACCTTCTTGTAACTTCATGCAAAGAGTTACGGGAAGTCACTTGACATGGTATTGTCACTGTCAATTTGATTGAAGAAAAAAACCCAAAAACTGAAGGGCTATGATGATTGCTCCTTCCAGCTTACAATTTGGTACATGCTTTTGCTCATCTCAACTATTTGCCGACAGGAAACGTGCGTAAATGTCATCATCTAAACATAGACATTGGTAGATTTTCCTTAAAACCACCTCTTTATGGCAAAACTAAGGGACGGATAGGCAGTAAAAAAGAGCAGAGAAAACATTCCAGCAGTGATGCTGTTCCCCTGAGACACAGTAAAGCAAGACATATCTGTCGTGAGATAAAGGATCACAAGAAGAGTTTTAAATCTTTTTTGTATGTATACATATATGTACATATATATTTGACACCGTACTGGCAGTCGTGTTAAACATTCCTATATACAGTCATCATGATGTCAAAATGGTATCAAGGCTCTCCAGAAGCCCTGAGAAGAACTGGCATGTTTCCCTATGATCAAAACCAACTCTCAGCTGAGATGAGTTAAAGCTACAGCCACTCCTTGGGTATTTTTCTAGGTCTATAAGTGACGTGAACCGAGAGATGAATCATGCTTTTTGTCCTCTCATCAAGTCTCTGCTTTTACAAATAATATAACGCACTCCCACTCCCCCCAGATCTGTATATTACACTGAGTCATCTGAAAGCTCCAACAAACCAATGCTCATTAAATCACTTTAGATACCTATTTTCTCAATAAAAAGATGACAAGATTCAGATAGCACGCTATCGGGCGTACACTCCAAAACTAAGTAGTGCCAACTATGGCCAAAATCACAGCAGCACATCATCACTGTCCGTGTACGCCTACAGGGACACGACAGCTACCAGAAGTTGTTTTATAACAGGCTTGTTTCACATAAACGTTTACCAAGCGCTCTTTATCGGCAAAAGGCCATACTAGGGAAGAGACAAAGAACAAAATAAAGCAGCAATAATCCAATACACTAGTATTTGCAAGTATGCGGAAAGGAGCTATGAAAAGGTAGGGAAGAAGTCAGTGAAGAAAGGGAGCCTAGAAGGAAGGAGAATAGCATTCGAGCAAGTCTTAAGAATGGAAAGAGGGTTTAGGGAAGGTCTCTGAGGTCGGTTCAGAAGACGGGCTCTCAGTTTGCACAAATGCAATGGGTTTGGAATTGTGCTGAGAGGGAAGCCACTGAAACTGTGGCTGCCACTAACTATAGAAAAGTGAGATTGAAAATGGAGGAGAAAAGGGGAGAAGGACAGCTATGTTTGGAGGAGGGGAACCTCAGAAACACAACAAGCATGATGTAAAGGGTTAGTGGCTATCTTCTATGTCAAGGAGAGTCTTCTGGACAGTGTTCAGCATCATTTGTGCTTCCTTAGACTCCAAGCTAGAATTAGCGCAGGCAACATTGTGAGACCAACATATCAGATTAGATTTTTCCTTCCCAAAGGGAATATAAAGTTAAAAACTGACTTCAAAAAGAGGCAAGATCCTACTTATTTCCTTATCAGTAGTTTCTTATCATTGCAAGAGGGAGTGGCTCTCCACCCGGTGCTGCATTCTGAACTCTGCAGCTGGGAGCCCCTGCCTCTCACAGATACTGCACTTCAGATGTCACAGCTTAAGTTCCTGGCTGTCAAGAGTTTTGCTTTATGCATCAGAGACCTGCCTACACGCTCTCCTTTGCATCTCTTCTAATCACTGCAAATCTTTTGCGTCAAGAAGCATTACTCCAAATCTTACAGAGTCCGAGAGACCTAGTTGACACAAGTAAGGATACCATAAAGCAATGGATAAGTTGTTCAGCATTTACTTCTCTAAAGGATTGCTTCTATCCAAGAATCTGAGCCAAGAACAGAAGCACTTCAGTTAGGAGTAAAACAAAGACTGTCAAGCACCCACAGAAAAACAGCTGATCGATCAGTATCTGAAATCGTTGAGGATGTAAAACTTCACAGCGAATGAGGCAGATCACTCAAGCCAGATACAATCAGAAGTTACTCCTACGCTCTGGCATCATGGATAATGTTACACAAGGGTTCTTAGGAACGTTAATAAAGCTCAACATAACGATCATTTATCCGTCCAGATCAGCAATTCTTTGGGGGCACTACATTCGCTTGGCAGAGAATCTCCACTACCATTAGATCTAGAGGAATATCAAATAAGGAGAAAAACAACACATGGCAACACTCATACTTGTTTAGAAGGAAAGATTTAAAAATGAGAACGTTTAATGGACTATTTATTCTAGGGCAATTTATTTTTCCATTAAAATCAGTTTTATCGTAGGTCACTCAGAGAGGAAAACAACCTTTCCCAAAGCAACTGGAAAGAGCAGAAGCACAGAAAGCATTATGATTATTCAACAAGGGACTAAACAACACAACTACAGAATTACAAGTTTTGGAACTTAGGAATGACAACAACCTCAACCCCTGGTTCTGAAAACTATTAAATCTAAATTTGGAAAATGAAGGGAGGGGGAAAAAAAAAACAACCAAACAAGCCTCAACACCCAAACCCAAGAACGACCTGTACTCCTCCCCCCGAACCCTGAGCAGCGATACAAAGCAGGGCCACATGTCATAGCAGCTACTCCTGCATGTTCTCTTCCACACGATTATCAGTCCTACTGTCATAGGATCATCAAAGGGAGAAGGCAACATTCGTCCTTATGTGGCTACCAATACCAAATGCTGCACATATGGCAAAGTATAGTAAATAAAAACCTGATCCCATCACCCTCACTCTGGAATAAAAGTTTTTTTCCAAATCTGCTCTCTGTGGTTTGCTCCAGTCCTAAGGGAAAACCAGGAAAACACACATCCTGCAGAAAAAAAATTAAACCGTATTTGAGAGGGATTGAACCAGGAGAAGAAGGAAGGTCAAAAATGCAAAGAAACAATAGAAAATATTCCTGCTTTTGAAATGATCCACATACCAGCTCTTTATACTACAATGCACAGATGTCATGAAAGCTAAGTGCAACACCGTTAGGCATTTCACATTTCTCCTAGACATTTATTATTTAGACATCATTTCTCTTTTATGGCTTCCCTGGAAGGTCAAGACAAATTTTCTCTCATCACCTCCAAGGCCCAGGTTGGTAATGAAACACCTACCCAACAAAATAATTGCTGCATTATATGCTGTAATGCTCCATTTGAAAAGGGGAACATGAAATAGCTCTGTCCTTAAGGGAGCAGGGCTTCCACTTAGAACACCAACAGCTTTCACATTTCTCTCATTTTTTTTCTTCCTGTTTTGCAATATCATGTATTTCTGGCTAGAGTTTATACTGAAAGAAATCAAAACAACTTTTACACTTTCTGTCCTTTTCATTGATCATACGCGAAAACTGGAAGTTAAGAAATCTAGTAATTGTAAGGAAAAAGGCTTATGAAACAGCCATGCTAGGGAACACTAGCGTTTTATACAATAATTAATAAGATTTTTGGAATGTTACAATAAAATTCAGTACTAGTAAGCAATACTCCCAATCTTCTGGTGTGTGGAAAGGACCAAAAAGAATTATCCATCTGAATTTCCTATTCTGCCAAGAGTCAAAGCGCAGACTCCGCTCTTGCTTATGCTGTTGTGACTCTGATTTCTCTCCATTTACAATTTTCATTAAAAAGCCTGGAGTTTGGCCTTCATATTTGTATTTGTTCCTTGTGTATTAACAATTAACTATACCAACATTAAAATGCAGCTTCAAAAAAAATGTGCTTGTGCACATTAATGAAGCCATGAGAGGCAGTTATTATTGTTATCCCCAGATTCTGTAACTGAACAAAAGCAAGCAGGTAAGCACAAGGATTTTTACCATGGCCGTAAAATACTTTTGCAAAGACATGTTTTATACACCAAGCTAGGATTGTACATTCTGATTTCCCATAGACAGTCAGCTCATATTTGATAGCATGATTCTGACTTTTTTTTTTTTTTTTTTTTTTTTTTTTTTTTTTTTTTTTTTTTTTTTTTTTTTTTTTTTTTTTTTTTTTTTTTTTTTTTTTTTTTTTTTTTTTTTTTTTTTTTTTTTTTTTTTTTTTTTTTTTTTTTTTTTTTTTTTTTTTTTTTTTTTTTTTTTTTTTTTTTTTTTTTTTTTTTTTTTTTTTTTTTTTTTTTTTTTTTTTTTTTTTTTTTTTTTTTTTTTTTTTTTTTTTTTTTTTTTTTTTTTTTTTTTTTTTTTTTTTTTTTTTTTTTTTTTTTTTTTTTTTTTTTTTTTTTTTTTTTTTTTTTTTTTTTTTTTTTTTTTTTTTTTTTTTTTTTTTTTTTTTTTTTTTTTTTTTTTTTTTTTTTTTTTTTTTTTTAACAATTTTTACCACCATGTATGTGCTCAGGCCAGTTAAAATGAGTGCTCTGGCACAGGAAATTTGCAGCCTCATTTGAATAGCTGAGAGGAGAGAATTTACTGGCAAGCTCTCGCTAGATTGTTCAATGCAAACTCCTGTTTGTGCGATACCTCTACACTTGTGCTGCTGCACAGCTGCCCTTACAGCCACAGGACTGGAGTGCCCTTGCAGTAAATGGGGAAATGCTTAACAGAGACAGATGTAAGAACCAGCCACAAAGCAAGGTAACCTGATAAACCTCTTTTTATTAGTTACTGTAATAAAGAACATTGATCTGTAGAGCGCTGGCTCTTGAATGCACAAAGCAGAGTGAATTTCTGTAACAGCCCCCCTAAAAATGTACAAAGGTCTAAGTGCTGCTTTACTCCTCCCAGTGATAAGAATTTCTCTGGGGAGACACACCACACTGGCTCTGCTCACAGCTCCGTGACAGACCTAGTAGGGCTATTGCTCTCCTGAATGTGGAAAATTAATTTCTTTATCCTACTTTCCACTGCCAAGGGGCAGGAGAGTGATACAGAGACTATTTATGACAGTCCCCAATTTTAAGTACTATAACATGTTTGTTACTACATGCTAGTTTTGCAGTATCTGTTCCCACCATAAATACAACTTGGTCCAACAAACCGTAACTTTCACTGACTTAAGGTTTGATTGTGCGGTGCATATGCCATCAGGTTTCCTGTAGGGACTACTTCCATGAATAAAGCTAAAGGGTAGTATTATGCTCTATAAATGCCTTGACTTCAGCAGAGTTACTCCTGATCTATATCAAAGTGAATGGAAACAAAGTGGGTCAGGATGAGATGAGATCTTGCACAAAGCTGCTAGCCGAAAAAAAAGTGTGTCCATCCACTACTTCATGTATTATGAATCGAAAAGATGAGATCAGTCCCCAGGAGTTGAGGGGATACAGTGTTCATTTTCACCCTGGAAACTGTAGTCTCCTGCTGGTTGTCAGTCACCAAGCTGAAGAGAGAGAAGCATTCACCCAGAACACTAACCTGGGCTGTAGCAGGCTTCTTCCTGCTTGTCTGAGCCAAAGAAAGGTGTTTAAAGACTTGACCACACCCTCTGATAAGAGGTTACACTGTAGGGAAGTTTCATGTTTATCTCCTTTTTCTCTAGGAAATACCCATGATGTAAGAGATGCTCAGTACTGCAGGTAATGCATTGGGCAAGGAGTGAGTCAGTGATACCAAGGATGTTATACTTGCCTATCCAAATTCCACCCCTTTCAGTGTTTCGACATGCAGTGCTATAACCATACAGGGTAGTTCACATCCAATAATACAGAATCAGGATCTCACCCTGTAGGTGCCAGCTGATGTTTTAAAAAGATCCTAAGTATTCTGTATACTTAAACTAGATGGAATCAGAGTTTATAACCTAAGGTCACAGTTTTACATTACGCTGGCTGCTGTCGAAAGGTGAAGTCCTATTTTCTTCTTCCCTAAGGTACGTATTATCACTCTCAGTCTTGCACAGGATTATGCAGTCTTCTGTCTCAGGTCAGCAATCCAATCCAACGGAAAACGTGCTTTTCTTTTTGAAAGCAAGTTTTCCATTAAGTCAGCAAACTGATCCAATTTGCCCACAGCCACAGAGTTGCCAGAGCAAACACAAACAGTGGAAGCACATGGCTGGCCCAGGGAGAACAGGATCTCATTTCATTGGCAGCCTAAACTCAGACTGAACTCAGCGTAACATAAAACTGCACCCTGAATTTTCTACGATGCCGTTTCCTAGCTGTGTTCTGTGACTCACAGAATACCGAATGATATCTCCGGACAACTATGAAGAAGTAGCTGTTCATATGTGGCCGATTCCTCTTCCTCCCATTTGAAAAAACTAAATACATGTTAAGAGTTTTGCTAGAACGGTGTTCGTATGTAAGCGGTTACAGAGGTTGGCACAAAGCTCACAGTGGAGAAACAGAGGAACGACGTATCCAGAAAGCAATCATGAGACATTTTTTATGAACTCTGGTCCACATACTGTAAAAATAGTGCCTTACCTTCTCATATAAGCTAAAACTCAGTAAAAGCAAGTTTACCCAAATTATTAATTATTATTAATAGGGCTATGGAAGCTCTTAACAGCCTTCAATGTGAAGTCAAGGCTCTGGTACAGTAGTTTTGTCAATACTTGCCATTCTACTGCAAATCATGGAGTTTTTGTGGTTCTCAAGTGCATCTCCCAGAGTTTTAGTATTAAATGAGAAGAAGAATGTTCCTTAAAACAAAAAAAAGGCAAACAAAATATCCTTCCTGCCATTCTTTACAGATGAGAATAACAACTTAAACACTGCAGGCTAAAAATACCAGAAAACAAACCTAACGAAAACTGAGGTGTTTTGTTTTGTTTTTAAAAACAGGCTCATAACTTCGGATAGCCAGGTTAGGATTTTGGAAGATTGAACATGCTAGAAGAATGTGCTAGAAAAGAAGAGTGCTTGCTCCTGCAAATTAGAACTCTTTAGTATTCCAGGACCACCTTCAATATCTAAACAATATATAATGTATTTTCTGCTAGAAGGGCTCTTCTAAGTTAGTTGGATTTGAAAGGCTTCAGTAATTTATATTAAGTTCCTTATATTAGTGCTCCTATTCAAGTTAATAACTTGAATATTAGGAGGATCCCAATTATAAGCATGAAAACTATTTTATACTATCATCTGTTCCTTTCTTATTTTTATTTTTTATTTTGGTATCTTCATCTTATGCCAGTTCTGAGGAGAAAATCTGGAATTTAAGAATTCACTTTGTAGTTATCTTACTTTATCTGCCAGGCAGACCTTCACTTAACATTTTCCATGAAACTAATCTGGCTTCTGGTCAAACAAAACTTGCCTAGCTTGAGTTAAGTGATACTTTAAACTCAGGTTGGCCTCTTCAAAACTGAGCAAAAGGTAAATCGGTAAAGATGGTAGTTTTGTACAGTTTTTGAAAGCTGGGCTAGAAATGTGGTAGGGATGCCACAGCAAGTGTTACAAGTCACTAAGTGCTGGTCTGATGGCTACAGTCTGAACAACGTTTTGTCAAGCAGATCAACTTCAGCACACTCTGAACTGGAGGACTCTTACAAGCGAAGAGGGAATCTGGAACTGTAGCAGGTGCTCATTGTTCAGATGTATAATTCTGCTGCAGAATATTAAAGTTTTTTTTAAACTCATTTTCTAAAGATGAAAAGAACTCTTAAGATTAGAAACAAACCAGTCAATCTGACAAGAAAGTCTGATTTGGGGTCTAATTCTAAAGGACAACATTCTTTAACACATATGCAAGTTTTACACAAGCGTTTTAAATGGCTTTCACATTTATTTTTCCTCTACATCACTGACAATACAATACAAAACTGTCTGAATTTAAAATATGCATTTAATTTCCACTACAATGGATTTATCTTTCTAGCAGATGTTGTTTAGAATATCTAGTGACTGTAAAATGTCTTGATCTAAAATGATGACTAAACGTGTACCGATACCCTTTATACCCCCCTCTTTTTTTTCCCCTCCTTTCTCCAGTGAGATTGTTTTTTTGCAATTCTAGTTCCCATCATTGTGCACATCAAATGCATGAAGCCATTTGTGGGACAGCCTTAAAGCTCAAACACCAGGCACCAAGAGGAAGTGTCAACATCACTGTATATTCTAAAGCAATACTGATTAGTGGACGGTGCTTCTGATCTCTAGGCCAAGATTTCTCAGCATATCAGGTTTCCTTATTTGGAGGAATGGCTTATTTAGAAAACTGTAGCAATATTCCTCATGGAAAACAATGAGGGCAGTTGTTTGAAAAGCAGAAACTGACCTGGATTATCTGAGTGTCAGAGCAAGAACTTCAGCTGCTTGATGTAATTTTTAGTAAGCAGTCCAGGAAAAATGCAGAGCATTTGCAATAATAATTGCACAAACACTCTACTAAGTTGCTGGCTGCTTGGCCTTTGAAAACCTCTACTTCTAAACTGGAATGTTTTGAAGCCTAATGTAGGTATTAGTGTAGTATACCCCATATTAATATGATGTCTTATTTGCACTGACTATTCTAACAGATTTGGACAATCTTGTACTCACTGTAGTGACAGAAAACCTAGAGACTGGATACTGTACAATCAAGCTTTCAAAGATTTCACCTGTAAGCAGCTGCCTGCATACAAAAACCCCAGTCTTGTTCAGAGCCTGACCTCGCTTTTGTTACTTCACTCAATATTTTTTCTTCCAAACCCTCCCACTCATTTTCTTACAGAAGGAATGGTTATCTGACTTCTCACATGCACATACCTGTAAGTCTCATTCTGGTCTCTGCCATTACATACTGTTCAGAAAGTGTAGTATCTGTTCTTCATACAAATATATTGAAATTAAAAACAACTTACAAGATTTAAGAAAAGCAGTTTGCCTTTTCTTGATAATTTTGAGTTTTTCTGAGGGGGTTTAATTGCTTTTGCTAGTACCTATTTGATGCTTCTATGATAATTTATCTTTGTTCAATATTAGTTTAGCAAGTCCTCTTCAACAGACTGCAAATGCTAATAAAAAAAAAAATTGTGAAACGAATCACACTCTTGTTTTGCAAGTTCAAAGCTACATTTAAAAAAAAAAATCAGACTGAAATCAGCTATAGCCATGATCAGAATTAACTTCCATCAAGAATTTAGCATCTGGATTTCAATTAAGCTTAGACTTAATTGTTAACCGTCTTAACTTAAACCCATCAAGGAGTTAAAAAAAAAAAGAAAGAAAAAAAGGGAGAGATCAGCCTTTGATGCCAGTTTGAAAGTTGCTGAGCTATTAATCAGTAGTTATCAGTTTGCCTTAGATGACTAAAACTCATTAATATAAACGAGAAGCCTGAAAGGATCACATTAGTGTGCTATCAGTTTCATAATTTACAACACCGAAATAGCTAAAATAGTTAAGCTATCACACACTGCATAGAAGGATAATTTGGCATCGTTAATTTTATTCTGCCATTTGCCAAACATAATTGGGAACGATAGGGGCTTGTAAATCTGAGTTCCAGTAGCTTTCGCCCACATCCCCTTTTATTTTTTCCCCAGAGTCCTGGCATTTAATGAATGAAATAGCATTAAAGCATCCAAATGTTTTAATGACTTGAATTTTGGCTAGCCACCAGTGCCACCCATCTCTGTTCCCCTTCTGCTCATCTCCAGAGGCCACGTTATTCTGTGTTTAAGCTTCTCATCCACAGATACTCATCCACTGAAGCAAGCCTGCTTTTTGCTAAGGGGATTAGAAGATAAGGGAGCTCTGGAGTTGTCAGGAAAGATGCAGAGGCTCTCGGAGATGACAGAAGCCGTTTAGCCCGAGGAAAGTTTTACATTCCTTTTGATTTCAGTGGATATATACTTCATAAAAGCATAGTGCTGTGGCAACTATTTCCAAAGCTTGGTTTTTTTGTTTCTGTTGCCTATGAGCAGGGTAAAAATTTTCCTCTCATCATCTTCATTATGTACAATATGCCAGTTCTCAGATAAAGAGCTATTTACTGTTGGCCGGTTACTAACCGGCACACAACTTAGCCATTTGCCAGATCTATTTAATACTGCTCACTGACCAAATTGTTCATTCTTAAAGGGACTTTTACACTTTTGGCACACACAGAATATTACGAAATGGAAACAGTTTTTCCCTTGCTAGTTAAAAAAAAAAAATCTACTCTTTAATTTTCAGTTTCTCAATTCAAAAAGTAATACCCCAGAATTAATCCTGGAAAAAAGAGAAAACAACATATGTACCTAGTCATCAAATGGTTAATGCACTAGATCTTGAAAGCAGTAAAATAATTTCTCATTTCTGGTTAGATATGCACTCAGTTTGCGTAGATGGCCAACACTGAGCAAAACAGCACTCTCTCCTCAGCCTCACTACCACTGGATCTCTGCCTTTGAGTAAGAGCTTAGTATTTAGCTAGCTCATGAATAAAAAAAAAAGTAATAAAAAGTAATCCATAAACATTAAATATGACTACAACTAATTTAAATATTCAGATCCAACCTACCTCTGATTTCAGGCTTGCAAACGTTTAGTTAGTTCAGGGAGAGCAATTCTTAAGTAAATTCATGCGTGGATATACCTATTCTAGTTAATCTTTGTTCCTGGTGACTTTAGTTCACCTAAAAGTATAAGCAAAGCTAAAAGAAAGATGGTGTTCCAATTCCAGAGGTAGATAACCACATGCTGGATCAGGATTACGATTACTTATTTACACTTCAGATCTACATTCAACCTAAAACTGAATTAGCCTTCAACTGTAGATAGATCCCTTGGATCTGAAAGGAATCATTCCCGATTTGAACCACTGCTGGGGAGGAACAATTTATACCTGTGCTTTCTAAAGAGATGTCATTCACCACATTGAAGGAGAGCATTCATCTTCCACATTTTGTTACTTCACAGATAATCCCTTTAGCCTTTAGGTTGACATACCTTACAGAAATTCAAAATAACCATCCACTAGACTTACTTCATACTGCAGTCTTTTATGAAGCTCTTCAAAGAGTATTCTTATTCCAAAAAGATAAGAGAGTTCTTTTGTCACATTGGCATATAGACTTTATTATCCTTTAATGGAAACTTCATCATCTGTGGCAGTTTTGAACCTAAGGAGGTTGTGCTGTTAGACACAACAAACATGCTACTTTTAACTGAAAAAAGTTACAATTCAAACAGTTGTTTCCACTGTTCTTGATATATTGTGACATTATAAAAGACATTTGCTCTTCTCTTGCATGGAACTTTCATCACAAGAACCATCAGAGTCCTCATTCAAAAACCTTTTAGTGAAAGCAAAACAATTTTTAAAGACAAAGGAAAAACAAGGGCTTTTCACAGCTATGGATCCTGAAACTTAGCATCATTAGCTCCGCTTCACACACTGAGAAATAATGATCTGCAAGATAATAAAGAATTAAGTCTAAAAATGGAAGCTTCTCTAGGGAATGGTCCAAAGCATGGAGCGGATCGAAAAATACCTCTCCAAGTTAAAAGTAACCTTGTGAATATTACTTTTAAGCCCCAGGTCAATGCTGTCTATCCATGAAGAAATGTTGCTTACTAGAAAAATTACTTTTCACTTTGAATCAGCTTCTGAAATGTGCTTTATTTCCCACCCCCCTGTGATTAACCAGGAGAGCCTCGCTGCATTCACATGCTCAGGAGCCTTTGGAAAGTGGACACTAGTTTGTCAACATAAATTCAGTACAACAGGATCTTGGGCAGCTAATGATATAAAACAGCTTAGACAGTGATTCTTTTCTCTGTGTGTGCATGCGCATTCAAAACTTTTAAGGGATGGTACATTTTGCTTTCTTTAAAAATATATCTTCAACAACAATATAAATTTTACTCTAATTTCTTTTCAGTCCATCAGGTTACAACTCTATCCTTCAACGGGAAGGATTAATCATTAAAGCGCTCCTTGCGAGGTGAGGAATCGGGACTGTCCCATGAAACCTCTGCAGGCACCTGTGGCCAGGCTCCTGGACGTAAAGGTACTGCTTTGCAAGCAAACGCTTCCATGCTGCCTACAGCCTGTTAGCCTATGGGTTGAAGTGGCTCTGCCGCTGGAAGGTTCTCAGAACAGTACTTCTACAGCTGTAAAGCTCATCGCTTAGGAGACCCCAACAGACACACCTTAATGACAGCGAAAGGTTCTCAAATGAAGCTTCTAACCCAGGTTTTGATCATCTGTGATCACTAGAGATGAGCAGCATTACTGCAAGGTGGTACTTTGTGCTGGCCTCTTTGTGGTACAGGTCTGCACAGTTAAAATTTGCACATGCAGTTGAAGACTGCAAAGCCATTTGCAAGGACAGGTTCATTAATATTCTCAACACATGTACACTGGAGACCACCATCCTGGAAACGAAGATGTATTAGTGAAACTCACGTTACCATGTACAGTGATAGATTGGCTGGACTATTTATGATTCCTTTTACATTGGCATGGATTATGCATCAGGCGAAAAAAGTTATCATTTGCTCACTACTTACACAACTTATTCACATTCACAGCTTATATTAAAATGTAAGATGTTAAGGAGGGACAAATTCTTTCCCAGGAATTCACCAACACTGAAGCTTTGTTAACCACAACTCCTTGGATTTACATAATCCCAGAGTTTGAAAAATGTGAAAAAGCATACAGTACCAGAGTGATGTTTGTGAAAGTATCTCAAAGGAATAATTTTGTAACCTGCTGACATTGTGTAAACACACCAGTCTTAGGGGGCTTTTTCAAAAAACTTTCGGTGCATTTTCACTCTGGCCAAGTAATGTAGCACACAGCAAAACCACAAACACACCAAAATTCTGGGGGGTTAACAGAAACACCCCTTATTGTTCTATTTTCTATAAAAACATGTTCAGTTAATAGTAGGAATAGAATGTTCCTTCTAGCAACAGGAACTACACTAGTAGGAAAAGAATAAAACCAGTAATACTCCCACAGTAGTAGTAACTTAGTTTTGCTTGTTGAAGCAAGGATCAATCTGACAAATTTCATGTAACCGAGATTCTGGAAGACCCACAAAGTATTTTATTTTCATTAACATAATTGGCAGAAGGAAGACAGTGTGAGGGGGATTGTTCTGAGACCTTCAGAGTGCTTGCTGTACGACCAAGGAAGAATTCAACTTCATCTCCCACCGATACACCGGAGTTCCTGTGACTCTTCTACCCAAAGCCTGCATCTTTGCACGCAGCAGATATTAGGGCTGGACTTCCAAAGATAAAAACAAACCTTACCAAACCTGCTTCCAACCCAATCATGCTGTACAACCACACATGCAGTTTAAGCCACAGTGCTACCAAGATAAAGTGTTGGTAGCAGAACTGTCAGGGGTTAACAAAGAGGCTGAGAGATAAGTGCTAATTAGCATGGTCACAATGGTATCCGCACCCATTATTATTTTACACAGTATTGGCAATTCCTCATTACTATCACTTCTAACAATGGTTACTAACTAGTTTCTTCAAGAAACATGAAGTTTTTTGATGCTTTTTTAAAATCACCTTTTTTTCCTGCACTTGCACAGTAAGTTAAACAGAATCTAGACTCCTGGGCCCACATAGTTACATTTCCTATCGCTTGAGAGGATCCAAGTCCTGCAGAAGTGGAATAGGCAGTGTGAAAAGTAGGATTAAGCCCTGGCCACACCATGCAAACAAGGAGGTTTTGATATCCAGGGAGCAAGTAGGAAGCATATAGACAGAGAAATAAAAAAAAAAAAAGTCTGGAAAACAAGAGCTTCCAAAAGAAGCAATCTTGGTTCACAATGCAGCCAAGCAAGCAAGAGGAGTCAGTGCACAGAGTGTAGTAGTTTACTACAGGCATAGCCATCTAGGTTTGGGCTAAAACTCCGGTTAGATTCAGAGGTAAGCTTACTACTTGGACATACAGTTAAAATCTTTGTCAGAAGATGAAATAAAGTTTGGGATGTGTGACATACCGGAGTAAGGAATACAACAGACAAAAGTGATATGCACTTTCTTGCAGAAGGGAAAAATAAAGAGAGAGAGAGAGAGAGAAAGATTCCAAATATCAGTCATTAAAAGTGTCCCATTTTTAAGAAAGGAAAGATTCACAACCAGAATTTCACTACTGCCTTCCCCTGTGGTGTCAGAGAACGCAATGCCTCCCACAGCTACATCAGGTCTGCCAAATAGATCAACTCAGCACGTATTCAAGTCAAGAGATGGCATTTAGAAATTGCTCATATGATATGCCTCGAATTCTTCTACTCTGGTACTGTCAATATAAGTCTGTTTGGAGTATAAATGCATTTTGGAAACATACCTGACAATAAAAGATGACAGCATCTATTTTAAATGCTAATATTATTTGAAAGGTGCTCATTATTGCTAAATGATTCCTCTTTGATAGAGGAATACCAGGAATAGTACCTGCAACACACACTGGTATTCCACACTTCCAGTAGTGAACAGTTCTCTAAACTGCTAATTAATGTGATAACAAAACTGCTCCGCTCAGATACACTGTAATTAAATTTAGGGTCCACAGAGAACAAGCTCTACCATCTGTATCTGTGGAGAGGGAAGTGCGTTATTTGGACAGTGATGGGGATTTTTTTCTCTTTAGCCGAAGGGGGAACCCTCTAACAGGGGATTGCTTTCTGAGAACTTGAACCCAATGTGTTTATGCTGATGGTGTGTTATTCCTTGTCATGCTTAATGGGAAGTCTGTCAAGCTTTGTTTGCAGTAGTTTGTTTGCAAATTTTCTTTTTTTTTTTTTTTTTAAAGCCTTTTTGCCCCTTTTTCCCCCCCCCC